>NC_074685.1:51332883-51632883 GCF_029448725.1 Salvelinus fontinalis | reverse complement strand
TCATTGCTATCGCAATCCCATTACCAAAAGAACACACAGGTTTACCATGGGACCCACTGTATCTTTAGTTGTTTCACTTCAGTTTTTTTAAAGCAGTATTACAGCTATTTGTAGCTTGTCTGAGTGTCTGATACCTGTCTGAAAAGTTCTACAGCTATTCTTAGCTTGTCTGATGATAATGTTAACGGTAACTACTGGAAAACTCAGTCATAGATTACAAATTCAGATCCTCCAATACCCCATAATGATCTGTGGTGATTTAGTCCTCGAGCTGAAGACTGACTGACTCACCTGTGGCAGCTTCACATCACGTTGTAGGAAACAAAGACACATAAAGCAAAGAAGTACAAGTGTTAATCTTAGTTAATCAAGTGTTATCTTGCACAGTATGTGATGATGATAATAACATTGATGTTCATTTTGAAAACAAAGTTGAATTAACCAAATATTGAATTGTAAGACTTTACCTGGGACTAAGAGGCTGGCTATAATTATCAGAAAAACAAGACAGAGAAGATGAGTGAATTTCTCTCTAGGCTAATCCAAACTGGTTTATAATGGTTTAATTGTTTAAAGAGGTGATAATACATGAGAAAAAGCATTTACTTTCTCTGTCGCGTTTCTTCAGCTGGTCTGATTTTGCAAAGCCACATCCCATGACCTTGTGTGAGGTACAATTGTATTTATATTAAAAAAATATATAAAAAGATATGCATTTTTTCATTGAAGAAATTTACAAGCACTATTTCCATGATTCAAATGTGCATTTAATTAACTGTTCTGTGATTGATTAATATTTGAAAATATATAATGGGCCTGGCAAGATTAGCTTGACATTATAGTCAACCAACAAAGCCTATAATGATCAAAATATACAACAATCTTCTCTATTTCAAGCAGTCAAATCCCCTCATCACACTAGAAAACTGCACCACAATTGCAAGACCCATCTTACCTGGCCAGGTTGCCTCTCCACGATGAGGTCTCTCCCTCAGTATTTTAGCACATCAGCAGCAAAGACCTTATTTTTCTAACTCTTTACTGTCCTGTCGGCCTCCAGAACACGTTGAGGGAAGATAAAGGGATGTTTGGAGGATTTTTCAGACATATTTATTCAAACAGAAGACAACTTGTTCCAGTTGTTTTTGGGATGATGGGTGGTACCTCTAGGTTGGTACACACATGGCCTCAGTCATGCTCCAGGTGTAGTATAGCTCTCTCTAGTCCAGTCCATGGCTATAGGCTGGTAGTTAATATCGCCAAGTGTCTTCTCAGCCAAGCCCCGTGACCACTTAATCAAAACAACAAGCCACAAATGGATTAGGATTAAGCCTCACAGTCACTATGGCTGGCCTCTATACTGAATATATGGATGAAGGATCTCATAAAGGGCAAGACATGGCAGAAAGAAATATACATTGCAGTCAGAAAGTATTGATACCCCTTGACTTATTCCACATTTTGTTGCCTTACACCATCCACACACAATACCCCATAACGACAAAGTAAAAACATGTTTTTAGAAATGTTTGCACATTTATTGAAAATGAAATACATAAATATCTAATTTACATACATGAAGGGCACTTTTCGGCCTTTGCTCTATGATCGATGAGAAACTCAATGTTGCAAATGTACGGTCCCTTACTAGACGTCCGCGAATGTTTGTAAAATTTGCAGATGGCAGTGGGCCGTGCAAAGGGGCCAGATCTTCCGGGAAGTCATCGAACGAAGTCTCTCGGACATTCGGTTTCCGTTTTATAAAATGTTCATATTTTGGTCATTTTTCCGCTGTCCCAGTAAATTCCACCAGATGGCAAATGGAATCTTATTGCAAATGTACAAAACATCACCAATCACGACATGGCCATTTCTCCTGAACCTATAGTCCATAGATTTGGACTAATGGGCTGTTAGCCCCGAAACAAGATGGTGTCGAGGCCTCAACGCTTTTTGAGTTAAGGCCATTTTTCTGGGATTAAAGGTCAAAAATGAAAATAGAGCGCTAATTTGACCGCTTCACATCATAGTACATGAACTTACGGCGTAAGGAAAAAATTACCAGCCATATATCTATCATAATTTAAGAGAATTCGTACAATGTACAATTGGTGATGTTCAAAGAAATATATTTTTTTAAATTCAATAAAATACAGATCCAGTTCAGACAAACTGGTGGGTTTCGCAACTCTATGTGATTTCTATGATTTTCAGTGATTTTCTGAAATAACACTCAATCATTCAACCCTCTGTGAATAAGTCCGTTCTTAATTGTAAAGACTTAAAACTCATAATTCTGTAAGAGCCTACCCCAAGGAGGATATGTGTTCACTTTCAGCTTCCTGTGTCAACCGGAAGTGCCTTAAATTGGGGTCATAAAGGCTGTTTCGAAGGGTTAAAGAGGTCACATCTTTCCAAAACTTCATATGTGTGGCAAACCTCATGAACTGTAAATCAGTCATTTCTCCCAACAGATGTCAAAGAAAAAGTCTCACAATCTCACACACACACACACAGACACACACACACACACACACACACACACACACACACACACACACACACACACACACACACGCACACACGCACACACGCCCCCCCCCCCACACACACACACACACACACACACACACACACACACACACACACACACACACACACACACACACACACACACACACACACACACACACACACACACACACACACACACACACACACACACACAGCAGGGATGGAGTGACACAGTATGGAGCTTAAAGACAAACAGAGCCTGCAATGGCATTACCATAATCTCTAAGCAGTGCCGAGTTCAACGTAGCTCGCTCGGCAACCGTGAAAAAAAGCTTTAAAAATGTCAGGTGCTTTTGGGGGACAGTGGCGAAACCGTTAGGTATAGAAGGACAATTCAACCACAGGAATGTTCCTAAGGTCCTCCCGATCTGTTCAAGTCTAACCTTGACCGTGTGGCATTAACTCTTAACAGTGAAAACAGGGGTTTTTCATCTCACAGATTACAATGACATCTCACCCCATAGGAATACATTGCCTGCTAACCTAAATTCAACCTGAAGCCTATGTGGGTTAATAATACCTTATGAACCTGTCTTTGATAACAATCCATCAGGCCACTATGAGGTCTACTTGTGTCGATTCTAAGCTTCCTGGAGCAACCGGAAGTGGTTAAAATCACCCTAAAAGTGTTTTGCCATACCCAACCTGCAGTTTGTGAGAAATATTGCATTCAACCCTGTGTAAATCAGTCAAGTCTTAACGTAAAGACTTTAAACTCTGGATTCTGTAAAACTCTGGATTCTGTTCCACAATAAATCGTTGTTTTGTTCGATAATGTCCATTACTTATGTCCAATTAGCTAATTTTGCTAGCATGTGTAGTACACATGTCCAAACGCTCGTGCAGATGCAGGCAGGCGTCGGACGAAAACTTCAAAAAGTTATATTACAAGTCGAATAAACTGGTCAAACTTAGTAGAGAATCAATCTTCAGGATGTTGTTATCATATATATCCAATAACGTTCCAACCGGAACATTCTTTTCAGTCTCTATAAGTAATGGAAAGCATGACGATATCATGAGGAAAGTGAGTGACCAAGCTTAAAGCATCTTGATTGAAATGTGTGCTGGTATTATTACATATGTTTATCTGAACTTGTCTGTATGGTATATCATGTGCTTTTAATGTTAATTGGCACTCTGCCAGACCACTGACTCAAACACCTCCCATCTGGTCCCACAACACAGCATAAGCTTCATTCCACGTTCTACTGACTGTTGACATCTAGTGGAAGGCGTAGGAAGTGCAAACAGATCCATATATTACAGGGAATTAAATAGGCGATGACTTTAACTTGACGCACAGATCCCGGTACCGGGATCATTTTTCAACAACAACCGCTAAACTGCAGAGCGCCAAATTCAAAAATATTACTAAAAATATTTATAATCATGAAATCACAAGTGAAATATACCAAAACACAGCTTAGCTTGTTGTTAATCCACCTATCGTGTCAGAATTTGAAAATATGCTTTACAGCGAAAGCAATCCAAGCGTTTGTGAGTTTATCAATCACTAGACAAAACAGTAAGAACAGCTAGCCACAAATTAGCATAGTCACGAAAGTCAGAAAAGCAATAAAATTAATCGCTTACCTTTGATAATCTTCGGATGTTTGCACTCACGAGACTCCCAGTTACACAATAAATGTTATTTTTGTTCGATAAATATTACTTTTATAACAAAAAAACGCCATTTGGGTTGCGCGTTATGTTCAGAAAACTACAGCCTCGTTCCGGTCCTAAAAGGCAGACAAAAATTCCAAAAAGTATCCGTAATGTTCGTAGAAACATGTCAAACGTTTTTGACTGGGAATCTGGGATTCCACAAAAATGAAAGCCCTAAAAAGCCTCCTCATGCTTTCACCCAGTCTTCCCCTTTCTGGCCCCAGGTTCAGAGGTTCATCTCCTCCATTGCCACCTGATAGACATGTCACCTGATAGGCAAGTGCGTATCTCTAATTAACGCTACATCCTCTTGAGGTAACTCACCACTTTATATGCTTTCACATCAATGACTTCAAAATGTTGTTTAGAGTACAATTACCCCAACATCTATCCTCTTTCTTATGATGCACTAACCAATGAAACAAACATAACCCAACATGTTTAACCTGTTTGGCGTGCAAGCCCGACGTCGGTACATTTATGACAACAGCCACTTCAAGTGCAGGGCGTGAAATTCAAAAGATATTTTTTTTTAATATTTAAGTTTCACACATTAAGAAGTCCAATACAGCATATGAAAGGTACACATCTCCTGAATCCAGCCAACATGTCCGATTTTTAAAATGTTTTACAGGGAAGACAAAATATGTAAATCTATTAGCTAACCACGTTAGCAAAAGACTCCACTTTTATTACTCCATCAGTTTTTGACTCCATCAGTAGCTATCACAAATTCGGCCAAATAAAGATATAAATAGCCACTAACCAAGAAAAAACCTCATCAGATGACAGTCTGATAACACATTTATTGTATAGCATGTGTTTTTTTTTCGAAAAATGTGCATATTTCAGGTATAAATCATAGTTTACATTGCAGCTACAGTCAGAAATTGCACCGAAAGCAGCCATAATATTTACAGGCACCAACGTCAAATACCTAATTACTCATCATAAAACATTTCTGAAAAATACATAGTGTACAGCAATTGAAAGACAGGCATCTTGTGATTCCAGACAATATTTCCGATTTATTAAGTGTTTTACAGCGGAAAAAAAATGTAGCGTTATATTAGTTTAGCACAATAGCCAGAAACACTTGGGCGCCGGCGCCGGCGACTACGACAGATATATGAAATAACATCATAAAATGGGTCTTACTTTTGCTGATCTTTCATCAGAATGTTGGACAAGGTGTCCTTTGTCCAGAACAGTCGTTGTTTGGATTCAGAACGGCAACTTTCCCTCTTCATTTAGCAAGCGCGCTAGCCGGGTGGCACGACACTCTCCATGCCAACAAACGGAAGACAACGGAACACGGCAAAACTCCCGAAAAAATGTCAATAATCTGATGAAACTATATTGAAAAAACATACTTTACGATGATATGGTGACATGTATCAAATAAAATCAAAGCTGGAGATTGTAGTCGCCTATAACGGCAGCTAAACAAAAGGCAATCCCACTGTCCAGCTCGCGCTCTTCAGAGTACCGAAAATGGGGGACACGTCATTCCAAGATGATGTGTTCCATCTCAGACCAAGATAATCACCTAATTTCTTCTCTCACAGCCTCTTGACACCCAGGACTTTAATAGGCAGCCCCTAGAAGAGAGCATCGATTACAGATTTTCCACTTCCTGTCAGGAAGTTTGCTGCAAAAGGAGTTCTGTTTTACTCACAGATATATTTCAAACGGTTTTAGAAACTAGAGAGTGTTTTCTATCCAATAGTAATAATTATATGCATATTGTACGAGCAAGAATTGAGTACGAGGCCGTTTGAAATGAGCACCTTTTATCCGGCTACTCAATACTGCCCCTGTAGCCCAAACAGGTTAAGAACTAGTGTATCTATCATTTCCTATACAACATGTATTTTTTAGTTATGTTTATGGATAGTTATTTGGTCAGAATATGTGAGTGCCAGAAAAATATCCGGACGTTGTGGGAAAAAGATGCTACTTTAGCACAATGTATAACCACTGATTTCAGCTCTAAATATGCACATTTTCGAACAAAACATAAGTGTATGTATAACCTGATGTTATAGGACTGTCATCTGATGAAGCTTATCAAGGTTAGTCAAAAATGTTATATCTTTTGCTGGTTTGTTACGATCGCTATCTTTTGCTGCTGGGGAATGGCTTGTGTTTCTGGCTATTGTGGTAAGCTAATATAATGCTATATTGTGTTTTCGCTGTAAAACACTTAAGAAATCGGAAATATTGGCTGGAATCACAAGTCTTTCATTTGCTGTACACCATGTATTTTTCAGAAATGTTTTATGATGAGTATTTAGGTATTTGACGTTGGTGTCTGTAATTACTCTGGCTACTTCGGTGCCATTTCTGACGGTAGCTGTGATGGTAGCTGCAATGTAAAACTGATTTATAGCTCAAATATGCACATTTTTCAAACAAAATATAGATTTATTGAATAACATTTTATAAGACTGTCATCTGATGTAGTTGTTTCTTGGTTAGTTAGGTTGGTTCTTGGTTAGTTAGGTTGGTTTTGTGCATGCTACCTGTGCTGTGAAAAATGTCTGTCCTTTTTTGTATTTGGTGGTGAGCTAACATAAATATATGTGGTGTTTTCGCTGTAAACATTTTAAAAATCGGACATGTTGGCTGGATTCACAAGATGTTTATCTTTCAAATGCTGTATTGGACTTGTTAATGTGTGAAAGTTAAATATTTCAAAAAAAAATATTTTGAATTTCGCGCACTGCACTTGAAGTGGCTGTTGTCATATTGTGCCCGGCTTCGGGCTTGCAGCCATAAGAAGTTAAAGAAGAAGTTACAGGTCTGTGAGAGCCAGAAATCTTGCTTGTTTGTAGGTGACCAAATACACCATAATTTGCAAATAAATTCATTAAAAATCCTACAATGTGATTTTCTGGATTTTTTTTCTCATTTTGTCTGTCATAGTTGAAGTGTACCTGTGATGAAAATTACAGGCCTCTCTCATCTTTTTAAGTGGGAGAACTTGCACAATTGGTGGCTGACTAGCTACGTTTTTGCCCCACTGTACATGTTAAGAATTCTGGTCACCGATCTTTTCAATGAGGCAGGTAAAACCAACTCTGGGGTACTGAAGCGCGCCAATCGACTCATCCCAGACAATCAGGAAGTCTATTGTCATGTCCTACACCCGGGTGAGATTTTTGGTACGTCAATCATACCCTATTGGGGTGTGACTGTCCTAGGAAAGTGGGTAAACAATTGAACCTACTCTTTACAGGCCCATATGAATTTAACAATCCGAGGATTTAGTCAACTCTCATTAGATGTCCAAAATCTGAAAGCAGTCGTCAGCTGCCATGAGTTGACTTTAGAGGATCTTTTGGCGTAGGAAGGAGGACACTGTAACGTACTAGGTATTATTGATCCTGAAAATTGTGTTATGCTCCTCCCTGACTCCTCTGAGAATATGACTGAAATGATTTGATACAATTGCTGATCTTAGTAAAACTCTCTCAAAATCTGAAAAATCTGTTTTTGACAAAATTGGTGACTGGTTTAATGCTAAATTTGGAAATGTGATGGGAAGTGTTATGTTGACTCTGTTTTCATGGTTTATTCCTATACTCGTCGGAGGTTTGGTGATTTTGGTTACTGTTTATACTTGTAAGAAAATTACTGTAACTGCTCATGAACATGCTGGAATGATGGTGTTGGTGGAATCTGATACAAATCGTACTGAAGGGGATACTGGAGCATTTCTGATTTCTCTTAATCCCATTATTTATTAAATTTGTGTAATTTTACCCAAGACACAAGAGGAATTGGAGCATAGCCAGACTCACCCACTCCCACCAGCATTCCAGGAATCTCAGGAGTTGGTTCTCCCTTTAGAAGGCCATCCCTGGGATCAAATGGATCCGGGGGATTTGCCTAATCTATTTGATTTCAGAGGAGAATATTATGATTGAAGCTGTGAGACTAATTAGTCTCAAAGGGGGAAATGTCGGGTTCACCTAGGGGTCATGATAAGGGTTGTACCAAAATGTTTGATGTATTAGAATAATTGATTATAGTTATGTTGTATTGATAGAAGGGGAGGGGTTATAAGACCCCTCCCTCCTTACATTTATAGGGTCCTAAACTACAGATTTAGAATTGTTCCACAGTTGTTTTCTAGTTCTCTCTCTCTCTGCCTATTATAAAAAGACCCCTCTTAGAAATATGTGACTGAGACAGAACTTTGCAAGGGAGTGAAGGAGATAAGACTAGTCAAACATTCCACAATAAATCAACTTTGGTGAGTGGATGTTTACTGCTAAGTTTTTAGATAAAACTAAAAGTCATTGTTTATATAGCTTAGTGTCACGCCCTGACCTTAGAGATCCTTTTTATGTCTCTATTTGGTTTGATCAGGGTGTGATTTGGGGTGGGTATTCTATGTTCTTCCGTTCTATTATTTGTATTTCTATGTTTTGGCCGGGTAGGGTTCTCAATCAGGGACAGCTGTCTATCGTCTTCTCTGATTGAGAACCATACTTAGGTAGCCCTTTTTCCCACCAGCCTTTGTGGGAAGTTAACTTTGTTTGTGGCACTTAGCCTTAAGCGTCACGGTTGTTTGGTATTGTTTATTGTTTTGTCGGCGTCATCACCTAATGGAAGGGAATATGTACGCTCCCCACGCTGCGCTTTGATTCAAGTTCTTTCAACGGCAGTGACACTTGGTAGGCATGGTTTTGGTCTCAGGAGTAAAAAGGTCATGACGTAGGTAGTGACATCACCAGGGCTAGACTTAGGGTTTAAGAAAACCACTTGAGCCCTTTTGTTTGATGCAGAACTTACTCGGAAACATTCGTGCTATGTTCCTGATTGTCAACTTCTGTCTGCAATTGCATTAATAAAGGTTTTTGAATGATTTAATTAAAGATATTGTCATAACGCTAATTTTGCCAATGATAGAATGGCTCAGCACTCGTTGTACGAGAGGAACTTGAAGATCAGTGTCCTCGGTCTGTCTGAAGCATTACTAGTTCCAGGTCCCAGGGCTCTTTCTATCTCAACCTTGTGAGATATGGATGGGATTCATTTAACAATCATTCTCTGTAGGAATTTGATGGAATTATCAGTCTAGTCTCCTTCTTTTAAAGAAATTAATATTACATTTGAGTGACGTGAATGGCCATCTTGAGCTACTTTTCCATGGCTTGAAAAAAGTTCCAGTTCCTCAATGCAGCTTTCCTCTCCTTGCTGCTTTAGTATGTTGTTCTCCACTGTTTACGCTTCTGACGCTGGTTTCTCTCGCTTAAATCGATGATCTTTTTATTTTTCCCTGCCTCAACATTTCCTGATGGTGTGGGAGGAACTTTGAAGACAACGGCAGACAGGTTGGTGGCTAAGGGCAGTGATATCAGTGATGCACTGGAGCTTTACAAAGCCCTCCATGAGACTAACACGGCAGTGAAGCTGTTCTTTGTGAAGAGTGCCGATGTTGAAGGTACAATGGAGATGATGGCAAGCCCAATAAAAGCGATGCCCTCCACCATAAGAATACACCAGGTCATCACCCTTGCTCCTGGTGAGCTGATGTCTCGTGATGCCTTTGTTCAACAAAGAAGGACATAAACTGTACATGCTTTAACCTGTTGGGGATGGGGGCGCTGTTTAGACTATTTATGCTAATGTGGCTAATTTTTTAAACGGCTTCCCACAAAATCCTTGATCGTACAATATGCATATTATTATTATTATTGGATAGAAAACAGTCTATAGTTTCTATAGGAGTTGAAATTTTGTCTCTAAGTGGAACAGAGCCCATTCTACAGCAATTTCCCTGACATGGAGTCAGATTTGAGAAACGTTGGCCACTTTTCTGAAGTCATTTAAACGGGCACTGTCGTTGCTATGACTATACGGACACTTCTTACGTCTTCCCCTGGATGCCTTTACGTGATGACGATTCCAACGGGCTCGATTGCTCGTTCACAGGCCCTACAAATGAAAAAAACCTTTAGCTAGCAAGTCTTTTCTTGCTGCGTAACGCGCGTGGAAGACACCGACCCTCTCCTGTTCCAAGCGTTAGTTTAGCCTGTTATATTTCTCCGGTCATCTTTTCACTCGTTATAGGAGTTACAAACATCACAAAGTAGTTAATTTAAAGCGTTTTATAGCAATTTATATCCGTTTAGTGCGATTTTGGGACATTTATTTTTGCAACGATGTGAAAAGTTGGTCACGCTTTTCAGTTCATCCCGAACGTAGTTGACATTTCCACATGGCAAGAGGACAGCTTTCCACCAAAAGACGATTTCTCCCAAGAAAGGATCCTTTGCCCAAGATACTGATGGAAGAACAGCTCAAGGTAGGACATTTTTATTATGATAAATCGTGTTTCTGTCGAAACATTTTAGTGGCTTAGGACGCCATGTTTTTTGACGTAGCTTCGCTTGGCGCAAACTGTATTGAAAAGTAAGGATAAATTAAAAAATGTAATAACGCAATTGTATTAAGAATTAAATTGTCTATCAATCCCTGTCCACCCTATATTTTTTAGTCACGTTTATGAGTATTTATGTATAAGAGTAGATCACTGTCTAAGTGGCGCAAGGACGTTTTCTTTACCAGCTTGTCTACATTTCACATTGTCTAACCATGATTTTGGTGGCTAAATATAAACATTTTCGATCAAACTGTATATGCATGTTGTAATGTGATGTTACAGGAGTGTCATCGGAAGAATTCTGAGAAGGTTAGTGAAAAAATTAATATCTTTTGGCGATGTTGACTTTTATCGCTCACTTTGGCTAGAATCAATGCTGGGCTGCTAATTGCTATGTGCTAAGCTAATATAACGATTTATTGTGTTTTCGCTGTAAGACACTTAGAAAATCTGAAATATTGTCTGTATTCACAGGATCTGTGTCTTTCGATTCGTGTATGCTGTGTATTTTTACGAAATGTTTGATGATTAGTAGTTAGGTAAACACGTTGCTCATTGTAATTATTCTAGTCCATTTGTGATGGTGGGTGCAATTGTAAACTATGCCATCTACCTGAAATATGCACTTTTTTCTAACAAAACCTATCCCATACCATAAATATGTTATCAGACTGTCATCTAATGAGTTTTTTTGTTGGTTAGAGGCTATAAATATCTTAGTTTAGCCGAATTGGTGATGGCTACTGGTGTTGGTGGACAAATAAAAGATGGTGGAATATGCTAATGTGTTTTTAGGTAATAGATGTACATCTTTACATATTGTGTCTTCCCTGTAAAACATTTTAAAAATCGGAAATGTTGACTGGATTCATAAGATCTGTGTCTTTCATTAGCTGTATTGGACTTTAATGTGTGAAAGTTAAATATTTTAAAAAAATATTTTTTTTGAATTTCGCGGCACTGGTTTTTCAGTGGGGGGGGGGGGGGAGTGCCGCTAGCGGCACGCTGATCCTAGACAGGTTAACACACAGTTTCAGTTTCAGGAAGAAGGTGAATGAATGAAAAAATCCACAACCTGTGGATGAAATCCAGTGCTTCTTGGGCAGTGGTGTGTAGTGGAATATGATCAAATCAATTATATTGGTCACATACACATGGTTAGCAGATGTTATTGCAAGTGTAGTGAAATGCTTGTGCTTCTAGTTCCAACAGTGCAGCAATATCTAACATGTAATCTAACAATTCCACAACTACCTAATGCACAAAACGTAATAAGAATATATACACTACCGTTCAAAGTTTGCGGTCACTTCGAAATGTCCTTGTTTTTGAAAGAAAAGCACATTTTTTGTCCATTAAAATAATATGAAATTGATCAGATATACGTGTAGACATTGTTAATGTTGTAAATGCCTATTGTAGATGTAAACGGCTGATTTTTAATGGAATATCTACATAGACGTACAGAGGCCCATTATCAGCAACCATCACTCCTATGTTCCAATGGCACATTGTATTAGCTAATCCAAGTTTATCATTTTAAAGTGGCTAATTGATCATTAGAAAACCCTTTTGCAATTATGTTAGCACAGCTGAAAACTGTTGTCCTGATTAAAGAAGCAATAAAACTGGCCTTCTTTAGACTAGTTGAGTATATGGAGCATCAGCATTTGTGGGCTCGATTACAGGCTCAAAATGGCCAGAAACAAAGAACTTCCTTCTGAAATTCGTCATTCTATTCTTGTTCTGAGAAATGAAGGCTATTCCATGCGAGAAATTGCCAAGAAACTGAAGATCTTGTACAATGCTGTGTACTACTCCCTTCACAGAACAGCGCAAACTTGCTTTAACCAGAATAGAAATAGGAGTGGGAGGCCCCGGTGCACAACTGAGCAAGAGGACAAGTACATTAGAGTGTCTAGTTTGAGAAACAGATGCCTCACAAGTCCTCAACTGGCAGCTTCATTAAATAGTACCCGCAAAACACCAGTCTCAACGTCAACAGTGAAGAGGCGACTCCGAGATGCTGTCCTTCTAGGCAGAGTTGCAAAGAAAAATACATATCTCAGACTGGCCAATAAAAAGATTAAGATGGGCAGAAGAACACAGACACCGGACAGAGGAACTCTGCCTAGAAGGCCAGCATCCTGGATTTGCCTCTTCACTGTTGACGTTGAGACTGGTGTTTTGTGGGTAACATTTAATGAAGCTGCCAATTGAGGACTTTTGAGGAGTCTGAGGTGGGAAAATATGTTTTCTTGAAGGCTTAATATGTACTTAATGTTGTGGAGTGTTCAGAAAATGCATTTATTTGACTAAAAAAACTGTTTACTTCAAAAAAAATACCTCGGGCTCGAAGGTCGAGGTCGAGGGTTCGAGACCTGCTCCCCGCTGTTTCATTACATTATGTAAAAAAATACAAAACCTCTAATTTTCTAGATCAAGGATATCCCCCTTTAATCCACCAACACATTTGAAAATACAGTACAAAGTAAGTATAGAATACTTTTTTTGTGACTTATTGTAATAACATGATGTTCTACTGGAAACCTGACTTTATTACACACACCCACGTACATAGACAATCTCTGGCCAATGCAAAAAACCCAGGTGCGATCCCCACTTTGATAAGATTCTGGAGGAGGTGACCCACTTCACCCCTTGCTACATGGAAGAGAGGGAGTCTAGCTTTGACCAATCACAGGAGAAGGACAAGAAGAGGACATCACCGATAATGAGGTAGGCTGTTACTAGTAGGGTGTGTGTGGATGTGGGTGGTCTTTCTTTCACTGATCATTTCTGTCATGTCCTGATCTCTCATTCCCCCCCTCTCTCTCCATCCCCTTTCTTTCTCTTTCACCCTTTTCTCCCTCTCACGTAAGTATCCTCCTCTCATGTCTCAATGGCTCCTAAATCTCTTTTTAGAAGGTTCAGTAATGCATTATTTGCCTCGAAAGCACCCCATTTCTAAACAGAATACCTGTATTTATACTGGTATACCTTACTGATAAGACCATGTCAATTGTCTCTCCTTCACATGTATCCCTCTGTCCCCCCTCAGTGTTCCTCTGGAGAGGCCTGCCTCGGATGAATGAGACCGAGGGCAACTCCCCCAATACCACCACCTCGTCTCACTGAAGAACAATGAAGGCAAGACTGAGGAGTACAGCAAGTACAGTAGCGTGGTCTTTGAGAGCGAGGAGACATGAATGAGTAGTGCCGAGGGCAGGTGGGTCATAAGAGGAATCACAGACATGGACTAATACATGATAACATACAAATGTGTAACAGAGTTAAGAACATGCTGTAAGCTCACTCCACAGCTAGTTTGAAATGTAGTGGATGAATCCAACCAATTGGGAACTTTTGGGTGGCTCAAACCGTTGGTACGTTGTCAAGGAGGACAGTCACATGTGTTTGTGAGCAGAGAATCAATGGTTTGAGCCCAGTGTGGGACAGGGATAGTGGGGATGTTTTTGCATTAGCACTATGCACCTGATGCAAATCATCAACATTTGATGATACGTTTATCATTTGAATCAGCTATGTAGTGTTAGGGGGGAGGGAATGTGCACCCCTTTGGGTCCCTAAGGACCAGAATTTAGAAATGCTGTTCTATTTAGACTAATCACATTCCCCACCTCACCTCTCGCTGGCTACCGTATGTAGACATGATCCAACTTTGTGAACACATTGACTTTACTTCAATGAGTGTATGCTACGTCTACATGTTTTCTTTCTTAGCCAACCACAAGCATTTAGGTTAGATATGAGAGCATTACTTAGTTTTTAAGAAGTTTCAGTGTTACGGCAGTTTGCAAACAAAATTATTGTGACACTATTTATGTTATTCAGGTGATCATGGTGACAGTCTTATCATAGAGATTGGCCTCGGAATGCAATTTGTTTAATCAGATGTGTTACCTGGGGCTGGGGAAAAAGTGTGACATCAATCAGGCCCCAGAGGGCTGGAGTACCACGATGAGGATGACCAGATCGAGATGGAATCAGCAGACTCAACACAAGATCCAGAATGATCTGATAAAGGTCTCTCCTGGAGAGTTACCATCTTGTAGGTTTTCTCCAACCGTAATCTAGTGCTCCGAGCTGGTTGATAAGCTACAGGAGGGTAACTCTCCAGGAGATCTGAACCTCTACCTAGTTCTGTCACACCCTGGTCTGTTTCACCTGTCTTTGTGCTTGTCTCCACCCCACTCCAGGTGTCGCCCATCTTCCCCATTATCCCCAGTGTATTTATACCTGTGTTCTCGTTAGTCTGTTGCCAGTTCGTTTTGTTCATCAAGCCTACCAGCGGTTTTCCCCCTTGCTCCTGTCTGTTCCTAGTTCCTGTTTTCTAGTTTTCCCGGTTTTGACCATTCTGCCCTGACCCTGAACCTGCCTGACCTTCTTTGACACTTATGGGTAGAGAATTATACTACATTTTAATCCATCCCATGATGCACAAGGGGCATAGTTCCTAGCATAGTACCTGAATGAGTATACATACACCTTTAGGACACACACATGGAGTAGGGCCGGTTTCCCAGACAAAGATTAAGCTTGGTCCTGGACTAAAAAGCTATTTCGATGGAGATTATCCATTGAGAAGGACTAGGCTTGATCTGTGTCTGGGAAACTGGACCATAGTTATCAGCTGGATTCAAAAAACATGTTCCCTTCCCTTGCCATCTCTAATCATGCAATATAGCGTTGGCTTTACTTAGCCCTCCACCATACTGTTTTCATCCATTCAATCAGGGGCAGAAGGAAGGATGCATATTTTTGTTACAGGAGACTGTATTTTTATTTACATTATATTACAATGAGATTAGAAGTGAATAACAGGTATCAAACAGTTTAACTTTTAGAGAATGTCTGAAACAGCAGGTCAAAGGGTCACGTGTATTATCAACCAATATTACAGGGACTCTTGGAAGAACAGCCTCCATTGTGGGTTAAACGAGATCCAAACAAACAAACAAATGGGGAGATATCACAATAATAGTGTTACTAGTGTCACATTGATCAAGACTATAACTTTGAGGCACAGAGAGGCAACAATTCAACTCTGAACAGCAACTCACACACAGTAGATCTTTGAATCTCAACAACAAAAAACGTCCCATTCCCTCCTCAAGACTTTTCAATAGTAGGAGTCATGCCAATGTAGGTGCTGACATTTTTTTCGTCACCCTCCTTGTTGCTCACAGGAGAATAAGATGTGTCCTCCTTTGTTGTCATCTATAGATGGAGAGAGTTTAAGGAGGGAGAGAGAGAGTGGAAGGAGAGGAGGGAGGGAGGGAGGGAGATTGGAAGGAGGGAGAGAGAGGTTACACAGTACAATATTAGTGGCAAGACATTGGACAAAAGAGCTTTTCAGGATCATCTTCTTAATCTTTCAGATACAGTATTTGTTGTCCGGAGAAGATGGCTGCATCCTAACAAATTGTGTATGTTATTTCGCGTTATTTGTAACTTTTGTACATAATGTTTCTGTCATCGTCTCTTATGACCCAAAATAGTTTCTGGATATCAGGACAGCGATTACTCGCCTCGTACTGGACAAATATTTTATCTTTAAACAATTCCCTTAAGTAAGGGGAAATTATTACTTAAGGGAAACACTTCATATGTTTTACCCAACCGAGCCCAGGACTTATTCTTGACCATGTGACTTGATCAGGAAAAACTCTGGGCCCTAACTATAGTATATTGATTAGAGGACATGTTGTTCTGCTTCTACCTTACTGTACATCTCCCTCGGCTAGGCCCTCAACACTCCCACAGACACACAGGTCAGTGGTACCTTCAGTTTGCGTTCACAGACGATGAGGCAGATGAACACCAGCAGCAGCAAGACCCCCAGACCAACAATGATGAGAGGGAAGTTGGACACCAACGTCACCATCAGCAACAGCTTTTGGAGCTTCGCAACAGAAGTGTCGTCTATCACAACCGTCTGAAGAAGGGGGTAAAGAAGGTGCATAATATATCAGTACAGACAGAGTAGACACTGTTTTCACAAAGTCTGCTGCCTCAGTTTGTATGATGGCAATTTGCATATACTCCAGAATGTCATGAAGAGTGATCAGATGATTTGCAATTAATTGCAAAGTCCCTCTTTGCCATGCAAATGAACTGAATCTCCCAAAAATATTTCCACTGCTTATTATATATATTTCCACAGCCCTGCCACAAAAGGACCAGCTGACATGTCAGTGATTATCTCGTTAACACAGGTGTGAGTGTTGACGGGGACAAGGCTGGAGATCACTCTCATGCTGATTGAGTTTGAATAACAGACTGGAAGCTTCAAAAAGAGGGTGGTGCTTGGAATCAATGTTCTTCCTCTGTCAACCATCGTTACCTGCAAGGAAACACGTGCCGTCATCATTGCTTTGCACAAAAAGGGCTTCACAGGCAAGGATATTGCTGCCAGTAAGATTGCACCTAAATCAACCATTTATCGGATCATCAAGAAATTCAAGGAGAGCGGTTCAATTGTTGTGAAGAAGGCTTCAGGGCGCCCAAGAAAGTCCAGAAAGCACCAGGACCATCTCCTAAAGTTGATTCAGCTGTGGAATCGGGGCACCACCAGTACAGAGCTTGCTCAGGAATGGCAGCAGGCAGGTGTGAGTGCATCTGCATGCACAGTGAGGCAAATACTTTTGGAGGATGGCCTGGTGTCAAGAAGGGCAGCAAAGAAGTCACTTCTCTCCAGGAAAAACATTGGGACAGACTGATATTCTGCAAAAGGTACAGGGATTGGACTGCTGAGGACTGGGGAAAGTCATTTTCTTTGATGAATCCCCTTTCCGATTGTTTGGAGCATCTGGAAAAAGCGGAAAAGACAAGGTGAGCGCTACCATCAGTCCTGTGTCATGCCAAATGTAAAGCATCCTGAGACCATTCATGTGTGGGGTTATTTCTCTGCCAAGGGAGTGGGCTCACTCACAATTTTGCCTAAGAACACATCCATGAATAAAGAATGGTACCAACACATTCTCCGAGAGCAACTTCTCCCAACCATCCAGGAACAGTTTGGTGACAAATACTGCCTTTTCCAGCATGATGGAGCACCTTGCCATAAGGCAAAAGTGATAACTGAGTGCTTCGGGGAACAAAACATCGATATTTTTGGTCCATGGTCAGGAAAGTCCCCAGACCTTAATCCCATTGAGAACTTGTGGTCAATCCTCAAGAGACAAACAAAACCCCACAAATTCTGACAAAGTCCAAGCATTGATTATGCAAGAATGGGCTGCCATCAGTCAGGATGTGGCCCAGAAGTTAATTGATAGCATGCCAGGGCGGATTGCAGAGGTCTTGAAAAAGAAGGGTCAACACTGCAAATATTGACTCTCTGCATCAACTTCATGTAATTGTTAATAAAAGCCTTTGACACTTATGAAATGCTTATAATTATACTCCAATATTCCATAGTAACAACAAAATATCTAAAGACACTGAGGCAGCAGACTTTGTGAAAATTACTATTTGTGTCATTCTCAAAATTTTTCACCACGACCGTACTATCTGGGGGTGTCACTCACAGCACAGCACCCTGTAAAGGGATACAGTAAAATCGAACAGGACAAAGTTGTCATTGCAAATTTGCGATCAATGCTCAGATAAAACATTATTTTCTGAAATTAAATGTTATATTCTCCCAAAGTTGTATGTTTTTGTGTAGTCGATGTGATGTTACCTCATTGATAAACATGACAGGGAAGATAGTCTCATTCAGGTATTTGGTTTTCCTGTGAAGGAGAAGAGATTGTAAGAAAATCATTCAACAAAGAAAGGAAATAATATATAAATAATAAAGAGTATATCACTAGTAGAACTTGGTGGTTGTGAAATAGAAATCATTAAACAATGGAAGGAAATCATATAGAAACAAAGATTATAAAAGCCTTTAGCTATTTGAACTTGGGTTGTGGTTGTGGATTTGTGATATCTCACGGGAAGCCAGAGATTCTGTTGATGAGGATATTGATCTGAGCCTTCTTACTGGCACGGACAGGAAGACCAGTGGTCTGGAAGTGTAGAATAACACATACACACTTTTGATGAGCAATGTGAACTGCAAGTGTAACGCTCAATGTACTAGATGCATGATTTATGTCTAGGTTAAACATGAATAAATATAGGCTGGTAGGTTGGGAACAGTGTTTAATATTTTACAGTTGGTGCGATTCTCTATTCCACAAATGTAACACTAGGTGGTGCAACAATGCTTTTTAAAGTAGATTATATATTCTACTCTAGGGCAGACCCCCAGAGAAGTGAACACTAGAGGGTAATGTACCGGGTTCAGGTCCAGGTAGGTCTGGTGGTGCTCTCTCACAGGACTCAGTCCTTCAATGGCGTTAGTGTACTTCTCTTCGCCCAAGTAGAAATGAGGGAAGGACACAACCACTGGAGCACCTGGAGAGCAGTGGTGGTCAGTGCAGTTTCAGTGCCAAATTATTTTCATGGGCATGGCCTTATTTCTATTACAGCATATTGGATGACTGTCATTCATATTCCATTCACCCAGTTAAAAGAAACAGGAATAGGTTTAGGCTACCACATGATACTCAAATTTTCGCTATACCCATCATGGGGTTGCTACAACCTAGCCTATGAATGAAAGTTTACAACGTAGGTGCACACAGGTCAATATACAAATTTGATGTGTCAGACAGTGACACATGGACAGACAGTGACATTCAATACTGCCTTACACACTATTGCCTGTATCTAGCTGATAGTGGGTGTGTAACGGCAGTCTAGCTCTTCCTCCTCCTCGGACGAGGAGAGGCGAGAAGGATCGGAGGACCAATGTGCAGCGTGGTAAGTTTCCATGATTTAATATACACGAATACAAGACACTATACAAAATAACAAACGTACTAACCGTCACAGTCCCGTGTGGCACAAACACTGACACAGGAAACAACCACCCACAAATCCCCAACACAAAACAAGCCACCTATATATGATTCTCAATCAGGGACAACGATTGACAGCTGCCTCTGATTGAGAACCATATTAGGCCGAACACAGAAACAGACAAACTAGACACACAACATAGAATTCCCACCCAGCTCACGTCCTGACCAACACTAAAACAAGCAAAACACATAAGAACTATGGTCAGGACGTGACAGGGTGTAATCATTAGTCCAGCAGTTGCAAACAATAGATTCTATTGGACAAATTCAGGTACGTTTATCCCCGTTTTGTTCCGTTTGCTTCTGTTTAAGAAACATTTTCAACAGAATTGGCAGAATGAATACATATGTGACCAGGCGAATAAACTTTTCCAAGCCAAACCGCTACACACAGCCACACCATATTAGCTAAAGTAATGTCATAGCTAATAGAACTAACGTGTTAGTAAACCTGCTTCAAGCATGCAGTAACATTACAGTGTACAGTCAATAAGCAGTTACACCGGCGTGCCCCAGTGGCAATACATTTGTAAAACCAAAAGCTTACCTTAACTTAGAAGAGTTCCAGTGTTGTGTTGGATAGTCATAGCCAGCTAGCTAACATAGCAACCCTCTGTTTGAGCAGGGTGTTTCAGTAGGCTTAACTAGCTAGCTGCATTTGCTAGCTAAGTAAGTGGAACTGAAAGTGGGAAAAAATGACAATCTCTCTCTCTATATATTTCTCTCCTGTTTCTCCTTCATTTAGGAAACAATTAATTTGTTCAAAACTGTTCAACTATTTTCTACTACTCACCACATTTTATGCACTGCAGTGCTAGCTAGCTGTATCTTATGCTTTCAGCACTACATTAATTCTTTTCTGATCCATGTCAGTTCACGCTGCGAGAGCTTTGATAGGTTGGAGGACGTCCTCCGGAAGTTGTCATAATTACTGTGTAAGTCTATGGAAGGAGGTGAGAACCATGAGCCTCCTAGGTTTTGTATTGAAGTCAATGTACTCAAAGGAGGACAGAAGCTAGCTGTCCTCTGGCTACACCATGGTGCTACCCTACAGAGTGCTATTGAGGCTACTGTAGACCTTCTTTGCAAAATAGTGTGTTTTAATAAATTATTTGGTGACGTGACTATATTTGGTATAGTTTATCTAAAAAAGATAACTTTTTAAATGTTTTAAAATTTTAAAAAGTATGAAATTCACTGAGGAGGATGGTCCTCCCTTTCCTCCTCTGAAACTCTGATGACGAGAAAAAGGAGAGGCTGTTCAAGCTCAGTGAGGAAGTAATCAAATGCGATTGGATCCTCTTGTTTGCTATATATTAGCGGAATATGTCAAATGTGAATGGGCAGCAAAAGAAACAAACCCTTGAGATGCAGCTAATACTAGATCAACACACAGATGGCTCATGAGTCACAATACCAATAAAACCATATCCTGAACAGTGTAGTTCTCAGGGGGTAGGGTCCTAAATATGCAGCACAGTTATCATTCACCAGAGCAACAACAAAACAACAAAAGGGTTAAGACAAAACAGTAGTTGGCCTCTAACTTCCCAGCTTACTGAGAAGAGACCTCCCACTGGGCACATAATGATTGAATAAACATAATTTCAATGAAGGAGGCTTTGTCCTTGAAATACTGTTGTGATAGGATCTGTCCCTTTCCCTTCAGAGCATGGCTAGTCATTCTATAGGTTCTATAGTTGCCATGGCGCCTAGTGGCAGCCTAGGCAGAGAACTCATGTAAATTCTGTGCATTTTTAATCATTTTCATGTAAACTTTTTATTTCTCATTAGCTAAAGGAGTGCAGATCTAGTCTTGATATCATGAATTCGATTCCTGTCCATAAATGTATGAAAATCAGTGTTGTCAACAAGCTAGCTAATGCTTGTTAGCCAGTGTGTGATTTCATTAGAATTACACCTACTGACGTTGGGTTGTTTTTCACCAACGGTGATCCCAGACGAGGATATGCATGCAGAGTTGGCATTGGGACAGCTTTTTCATTGTTCAGGAGGATACTTCTGAAGTAAGGAGTGGGCTGTATTCTGTGGAGAGCTCAAACTTCATCATAGAGTCCCAATAAAGAATCCGCAGACGTCGGATACACCCTGATGACATCGAGCTGCCTGCCTACCTGCTTGCCCTTGCACGTGCTGACCTGACCACCACCTCCGACCACCGCCTCCACTGACCATCTAGCTATGAGCTTCCGGATCTTCTCATGACCAGGGCCGTATACACTACCCGCTGCAGAGGGTAGTGTATATGGCCCAGTACATCACTGGGACCAAGCTTCCTGCCATCCAGGAGCTATATACGAGGCAGGGTCAGAGGAAGGCCCCAAAAATTGTCAAAGACAAAAATTGTCAAGGACTAACTCTAGGTCCAAAAGGCTCCTTAACAGCTTCTACCCCCAAGCCATAAAGAATGCTGAACAATTAATCAAATTGCTAAATGTGTCACGAACGTCAGGGAAATGACCGGACCAAGGTGCAGCGTTGTGAGCGTACATTTATTTTTATTTTAACTTCTACTTCATCACAATCCCGGATCCGGGAGCACCCCCATCAGTAAAAAAGCTGACTAGCATAGCCTAGCATAGCGTCACAAGTAAATACTAGCATCTAAATATCATTAAATCACAAGTCCAAGACACCAGATGAAAGATACACATCTTGTGAATCCAGCCATCATTTCTGATTTTTAAAATGTTTTACAGGGAAGACACAATATGTAAATCTATTAGCTAACCACGATAGCAAAAGACACAACTTTTTTCCCCACCATTTTCTTCCTGCATAGGTAGCTATCACAATTTCGACCAAATAAAGATATAAATAGCCACTAACCAAGAAACAACTTAATCAGATGACAGTCTGATAACATATTTATTGTATAGCATATGTTTTGTTAGAAAAATTTGCATATTTCAGGTATAAATCATAGTTTACCATTGCAGCCACCATCACAACTCTCACCAAAGCAACTAGAATAACTACAGAGACCATCGTGTATTACCTAAATACTCATCATAAAACATTTCTGAAAAATACACAGCGTACAGCAAATGAAAGACAAAGATCTTGTGAATCCAGCCAATATTTCAGATTTTTTAAGTGTTTTACAGCGAAAACACAATATAGCATTATATTAGCTTACTACAATAGCCAACCACACAACAGCATTGATTCAGGCCAACAATAGCGATAACGAATAAACCAGCAAAAGATATGAATTTTTTCACTAACCTTCTCAAACTTCTTCAGATGACAGTCCTATAACATCATATTACACAATACATATAGAGTTTGTTCGAAAATGTGCATATTTAGCGGCACAAATCGTGGTTATACAATGAGAAAAGTAGCCAAACTGCCAACAATATGTCGGGAGAAATCTTGGGAGAGGCACCTAATCTAATCAGTAACTAATCCTAAACTTGACTAAAAAATACAGGTTGGACAGCAAATGAAAGATACATTAGTTCTTAATGCAATCGCTGTGTTAGATTTTTAAAATTAACGTTACTACGACATACAGCGTGCGTTAAAACGAGACCGCACCGAGATTTATGGCGGAATATGAGTTTAACATTTTTCAACAGAACAACGAATTAACATCATATATAGTTCTTACTATTTGATGAGCTCCCATCAGAATCTTGGGCAAGTTGTCCTTTTTCCAAAAGAATCGTTGCTCGGTTGTAGATTGTCGTCTTCAACGTTGGAATTAGCAGTAAACATTAGCCATGTGGCAAAGACGTGTCCAACTCACTAAAACGCAGCACTAATAAATATCCGAAAATCGCAATATGCTGATATAAACTGATATAACTCGGTTTAAAATAACAACATTATGATGTCTTTAACACCTATATCGAATAAAAACAGAGCCTGATATATCTAAGGGCTATAACGGGAGCTTTCTAGAACGACACCAAGAGGTCCTTTTTGCGTCAGGGCGAGGAGAGGAAAGGGGGAACCCCACGTTGCCAGCCCATTTATAAGCTCTCGGATCTGCCCAGCAACTCCATTTCAATTCTCACTATTCGCTGACATCCAGGGGAAGGCGTATGCAGTGCATCTCAACCAATAGAAGACAGGCAAATTAATAAACCGACCTCAGAACAGCCAGCAGAATTCAGCATTCTCACATCCTCATAGGAAAATTGCTCTAACTCCAGTTCTGTTTTACTCACAGATATAATTCAAACGGTTTTAGAAACTAGAGAGTGTTTTCTATCCAATAGTAATAATAATATGCATATTGTACGAGCAAGAATTGAGTACGAGGCAGTTTAATTTGGGAACGAAATTATTACAAAGTGCCAACAGCACCCCCTATTGAGAAAAAGTTGCCTAAGTATGCCTAAGTATGATTCCCAATCAGAGACAACGATAGACAGCTGTCCCTATTTGAGAACCATACCCAGCCAAAACATAGAAACAGAAAACATAGAAATAAAGAAACTAGAATGCCCACCCTAGTCACACCCTGGCCTAACCAAAATAGAGAATAAAAACCTCTCCATGGCCAAGGCGTGACAGTACCCCCCCAAAAGGTGCGGACTCCGGCCGCAAAACCCGACTCTATAGGGGAGGGTCCGGGTGGGCATCTACTTCGGTGGCGGCTCCGGTGCGGGACGCAGACCCCGCTCCACCTCTGGCTTCCCCCACTTTGGTGGCGCCTCTGGACTGGGGACCCTCGCTGCACGCCCCGGACTGGGGACCCTCGCTACAGGTCCTGGACTGGGGACCCTCGCTACAGGTCCCGGACTGGGGACCCTCGCTGCAGGCCCCAGACTGGGGACCCTCGCCGGCGGCTCCGGACTGGGGACCCTCGCCGGCGGCTCCGGACTGGGGACCCTCGCCGGCGGCTCCGGACTGGGGACCCTCGCCGGCGGCTCCGGACTGGGGACCGTCGCCGGAGGGTCCGGACTGCGCACCGTCGCCGGAGGCTCCGGACTGGAGACCGTCGCTGGAGGCTCCGGACTGGAGACCGTCGCTGCCGGCTCCGGACCGCGGATCAATACTGGAGGCTTTGTGCCATGGATCCTCATTGCAGGCTCCGGGCCATGGACCATCACTGGAGGCTTTGTGCCATGAATCATCACCGGAGGCTTCGTGCCATGGATCCTCACTGGAGGCTTCGCGCCATGGATCATCACTGGAGGCTTCGTGCCCTGGATCACCACTGGAGGCTTCGTGCCATGGATCATCACTGGAGGCTTCGTGCCATGGATCATCACTGGAGGCTTCGTGCCATGGATCCTCACTGGAGGCTTCGCGTCATGGATCATCACTGGAGGCTTCGTGCCATGGATCATCACTGGAGGCTTCTTGCCATGGATCATCACTGGAGGCTTCGTGCCATGGATCATCACTGGAGGCTTCGTGCCATGGATCATCACTGGGGTGAGGAGACGTATGGGCAGCCTGGTGCGTGGAGCTGCCACAGGGCTTACTAGGCTGGGGAGACATACAGGAGACCTGGTTCTGGGAGCAGGCACAGGACTCACCAGGCTGGGGAGACATACAGGAGTTCTGGTTCTGGGAGTAGGCACAGGACTCACCAGGCCGGGGAGACATACTGGAGGCCTGGTTCTTGGAGCAGGCACCGGATACACTGGGCCGTGGAGGCGCACTGGAGATCTCGAGCGTAGAGCCGGCACCACCCGTCCTGGCTGGATGCCCACTCTAGCCCGGCCAATGCGGGGAGTTGGAATGTAGCGCACCGGGCTGCTCCACCGCATAACACGGTGCCTGACCAGTACCACGCTCCCCTACGGTAAGCACGAGGAGTTGGCTCAGGTCTCCAACCTGACTCAGCCAATCTCCCAGTGTCCACCCCAAACATTTTTTGGAGTGGCCTCCCGGTCTTTTGTGCCAGGCGTGACCCTGTGTAATCCTGGGCCCTTTTACTCGCTGCCTCCGCCTTCCTCGCTGCTTCCACCTGCTCCCACGGCAGGCGATCCTTTCCCGCCAGGATCTCTCCCCACGTCCAGGATCCTTTCCCATTCAGGATGTCCTCCCATGTCCAGTCCTCCTTACCATGCTGCTTGGTCCGTTTGTGGTGGGTAGTTCTGTCACGAACGTCGTCAGGGAAATGACCGGACCAAGGTGCAGCGTGGTGAGCGTACATTTATTTTTATTTTATATATGTTGCCAACAAAAACAAGAAACAACAAAAATGAACGTGAAGCTTACTAGGGCTATACAGGCCACTAACAAAGTCAAACTACCCACAACTAAGGTGGAAAAACAGGCTGCCTAAGTATGATTCCCAATCAGAGACAACGATAGACAGCTGTCCCTGATTGAGAACCATACCCGGCTGTCACGATCGTCTATGGGTGAGAGAGAGGACCATGGCGCAGCGTGTGCAAAATACATTCTCTTTTATTTAGAGAAGGGAAAAACACGCAACGAACACTATAACAAAAACGAAACAAAACAACAAACGATCGTGAAGCTATAAACGTAAGTGCACACACAAGCTACAAACGTACAACATAGACAATTACCCACAAAACCCCAATGCCTATGACTGCCTTAAATATGTCTCTCAACTAGAGACAATGAACCACAGCTGCCTCTAATTGAGAACCAATCTAGGCAGCCATAGACATACAAACACCTAGACAAGACACTGACCCATTTACCCTACAAAACCCCTAGACAATACAAAAACACATACATTCCCCATGTCACACCCTGACCTAACTAAAATAATAAAGAAAACAAAGAATACTAAGGCCAGGGCGTGACACCGGCCAAAACATAGAAACAGAAAACATAGAAATAAGAAACTAGAATGCCCACCCTAGTCACACCCTGGCCTAACCAAAATAGAGAATAAAAACCTCTCTATGGTCAGGGCGTGACAAACTGGACTATTTGCATAACCACCCCTTTTTTTTAAACTGCTGCAACTCGCTGCTTATTATCAATGCTGAGTCACTTTACCCCTACCTACAGTACATGTACTTATTACCTCAGTTACCTCGACTAACTTGTACCCCCGCACATTGACTCGGTACCGGTGCCCTCTGTATATAGCCTCATTATTGTTATTTTATTGTTACTATAAAAATTGTTTTACTTTAGTCGATTTTGTAAATAATATCTTAACTCTTATTTTTTTAAACTGCATTGTTGTAAGTAAGCATTTCATGGTAAGGTCTACTACACCTGTTGTATTCGGCGCATGTGACAAATACGATTTGATTCATTCCATCCAACCTGTTGGCCCAGCGTCGTCCGGGTTTGGCTGGTGTAGGACGTCTTTGTAAAAAAGAGTTTGTTCTTAACTGACTTGCCTAGTTAAATAAAGGTTATTTAAAAAAGATGGATATTATGAGTTTAACTGAGACCTGATGAGTATGTGGCTCTAAATGAGGCATCTCCAATGGCAAATCTAGTGAATCAGGAAGAGGTGGTGGGCTAGCCATCATACAAGAGCCCAGACTCTGTTTAAAACCTATTGCTGCTACTGACTTTTTCTCCTTTGTGGTACTCTGAACTATGCCATGCTTAAGGCAAAATACTACTTGAATTTTACAGACCACCTGGTCCTTATACTATGTTTTTGCCAGAATTTGCCCAATTCTTATCAAGCCTTGTAATCCTATATGACAAAATAGTAATTATAGGTAATTTTAATGTACATGTGAACAATAACAGTGATGCCCTGGGAATAGCGTTTTTCCCTCTTATAGAGTATTTTGTCTTTGCTCAGAATGTATTGTGCCCACCCGCTGCCATAGCCATATGCTAGATCTAGCCCTATCCTATGGTATTGATATTTTAAATATATCAGTCTCTCCTCAAAATCCTGTACTCTCAGACCATGTACTTAGAACTTTTGAAATTCAATTGATAGTCCGCCCTAGATCTGAACCTGGATTTTATTTTAGCCGCCTTATAAATTCCTCCCAGAAATTATAGATTTAATACCACAATAGCATTCCTCCAAGCTTGAAGTATGCTGGCTGGCATGGCAAGACAGACAGCATCACTGATTACAAGCAAGCCCTAGGATCTGCGCATGCGTCCTACTCCTAAATTAATAGATGATAACAAAATTATTAGATTTCTCTTCAGCACTGTAGCCAGTCTCACATAGAAGCAGCCTGCCTGAGCATTTTCTAGCCTCACCTGTAAGAGATTTTATGATTTTTTTAAATGAGAAAATTACTACAATTAGAGCTAAAATCTCAATGAAGTCATCTGATATGCCACAAACCCCACAGGAGTATGAGGAGATCACAGCTATTCTGGATTGTTAAACACCCCTGACTTGGTTGAACTTACTATGCGTTCCAAGCCTTCCACCTGCCAACTTGACCCTATTCCCACGAAGCTAGTCAAAGAACTTCTCCCACTAATAATTGTAAACACATCTTTCCAAACAGGAATAGTCCCTAAATCTCTTAAATAGGCTGTAATTAGACCTCTTAAAAAACAATATTATAGGCCTAAAAACTAAAAAACAATAGGGCAATCTCAAATCTCCATTTCCTTTCTTAGATACTAGAGAAAGCCGGAGCCCAGCTGCTGACATATTTTTTTCATTCACACAGTATCTTTGAAACATACCATTCCGGTTGTAGACCATTTTACAGGACTGGGTCTGCACTTGTCAAGGTAGTAAATTACATACTTCTGTCGTTGACCTTGGTCACGTCTCTATTCTTGTTCTTTTAGATTTAAGTGCTGCCTTCGATACGATTGATCATGCTATTCTCACTAAGAGGCTAGAAGACTTGGTTGGTCTAGGAACAGGTTCCCAATTGGTTCAAATCATACCTTTCTGAGCGGTATCAATTTGTTCAGATGCACAATCATTAATCTGAAGGTTGAATGTGGCGTTCCCCAAGGTTCTGTGCTTGGACCTCTTTCATTTTCCTTGAACTTGCTTCCCCTTGGTAATGTCATTCATAAGCACAACAACATTTCTACGCTGATTATACCCAATTGTATTGATCTTTTAAACCAGACAATACTTTAAAGTCAGCCTACCTTGAGACTTGTATCACCAGATGTAAACACTGGATGACAACCAACTTCTTGCTTTTAAACTTTGATATACGGAAATGATGCTTCTTGGCCACAAGAAACTTACGAAGTGTCAGATCTCACTCTCAACATTGATGGTTGCTTCATTACACCAAACATGGTTGTTAAAAACCTTGGTGTTACCTTTGACCCCGGCCTAACTTTTGACAACCACATAAAAAGCATGTCCAAAACAATATACTTCAATCTCAGGAACATTTCTAGAATTCATCTTCCAGCCAGATGCCAAAAAGTCCATGCATTTGTTTAATCTATTCTAGGCTAATATAATGCCCTCCTCTCCAGCTGCTCAAATTCTAATATTAGAAGCTTACAACTTGTACGGAACACTGCAGCTCAGATTATAACCAACACTAGCACATCACTCCAGTTTTATCTGCACTACACTGACTGTCTGTAAAGCATCAGTCTGATTTTCGATTTTAAGATCTTAATCCTAACTTTTAAGGCACTGCATGCCCCTTCTTATCTGACAGACATGCTTGCTCCTTACAATCCAGTGAGGGTGCTCTGCTCCCGGTTCCTAGATGCAGAACCAAGGCGGGGGGGCGGAGCATTCTCTATTAAAACACATCAGTTGTGGAACAGCTTGCCCTGTCAGGTAAGAGGGGCAAACACCATTGAGGTTTTTAAATCACTTTTAAAAACACACCTCTTTTCTATGTTCTTCTATTATTGCTTTAATGCAAAGTGTGTTGCAATTCTAAATGCACTTTAAACATTTTATTTTATTTGAGTTTGAGTGAGTGGTGGTGTGACTAAAATGCTAGCCACTGTCACCTGAGAGAGTGGGCATTAGCATGGCAACGCAAAATACTTTATAACACAAGAGCTTTGTCCCAAATGGCACCCTTTTGACACCCTGACCACAGCCCAGGGTGTAATTTTGGAGCATATACAATTGAAGTCGGGAGTTTACATACAACATAGCCAAATACATTTAAACTCAGTTTTTCACAATTCCTGACATTTAATCCTAGTAAAAAGTCCCTGTCTTAGGTCAGTTAGGATCACCACTTTATTTTAAGAATGTGAAATGTCAGAATAATAGTAGAGAGAATGATTGTTTTCAGCTTTTATTTCTTTCATCACATTCCCAGTGGATCAGAAATGTACATACACTCAATTAGTATTTGGTAGCATTGCCTTTAAATAGTTTAACTTGAGTCAAACATTTCGGGTAGCCTTCCACAAGCTTCCCACAATAAGTTTTTGGCCAATTCCTCCTGACAGAGCTGGTGTAACTGAGTTAGATTTGTAGGCCTCCTTGCTTGCACACCCTTTTCAGTTCTGCCCACAAATGTTCTATAGGATTGAGGTCAGGGCTTTGTGATGGCCTCTCAAATACCTTCACCTTGTGGTCCTTAAGCCACTTTGCCAAAACTTTGGAAGTATGCTTGGGGTCATTGTCCATTTGGAAGAACCAATTGCGACCAAGATTTAACTTCCTGACTCATATCTTGAGATGTTGCTTCAAAATATCCACATAATTTTCCAACCTCATGATGCCATCTATTTTGTGAAGTGCACCAGTCCCTCCTGCAGCAAAGAACCCCCACAACATGAAAACTGCCACCCCCGTGCTTCACTGTTTGTATGGTGTTCTTCGGCTTGCAAGCCGCACCCTAATTCCTCCAAACATAACGATGGTCATTATGGCCAAACAGTTCATTTTTTCATTTTTCAGTTCATTTCTTCAAAAAGTATGATCTTTGTCCCCATGTGCAGTTGCAAAATGTGGCGGTTTATGGCGGTTTTGGAGCAGTTGCTTCTTCTTTGCTGAGCGGCCTTTCAGGTTATGTCGATATAGGACTCGTTTTACTGTGGATAAAGATACTTTTGTACCTGTTTCCTCCAGCATCTTCACAAGGTCCTTTGTTGTTGTTCTGGGATTGATTTGCACTTTTAGCACCAAAGTACGTTAACTTCTACTGCCTCAGAAACCCGGATCCGGGAGCACCCCCCACCCCCCACACACTGTTTAGCATAGCTAGCATAGCTTCACAAGTAGATAGTAGCATCTAAATATCATTAAATCACAAGTCCAAGACACCAGATGAAAGATACAGATCTTGTGAATAAAGCCACCATTTCCGATTTTTAAAATGTTTTACAGGGAAGACACAATATGTAAAGATGTACATCTATTACCTAAAAACACATTAGCATAATCCACCATCTTTTATTTGTCCACCAACACCAGTAGCCATCACCAATTCGGCTAAACTAAGATATTTATAGCCCCTAACCAACAAAAAAACTCATTAGATGACAGTCTGATAACATATTTATGGTATGGGATAGGTTTTGTTAGAAAAAAGTGCATATTTCAGGTAGATGGCATAGTTTACAATTGCACCCACCGTCACAAATGGACTAGAAAAACTACTTAGAGCAACGTGTTTACCTAACTACTAATCATCAAACATTTCGTAAAAATACACAGCATACACTAATCGAAAGACACAGATCCTGTGAATACAGACAATATTTCAGATTTTCTAAGTGTCTTACAGCGAAAACACAATAAATCGTTATATTAGCATAGCACATAGCACATAGCAGCCCAGCATTGATTCTAGCCAAAGTGAGCGATAAAAGTCAACATCGCCAAAAGATATTAATTTTTTCACTAACCTTCTCAGAATTCTTCCGATGACACTCCTGTAACATCATTTTACAATATACATATACAGTTTGTTCGAAAAGGTGCATATTTAGCCATACAAAACCGTGGTTACACAATGAAAATAGTAGCAAAACAAGCCTGAAAATGTCGGTCGCCATCTTTCAGAGTGATCTAGTTTAATTAATAGCTAATCATATACTTGACTAAAAAATACAGGGTTTACAGGAATCGAAAGACAAATTAGTTCTTAATGCAACCGCTGATTTACATTTTTAAAATTATCCTTACTTTTCAATACAGGGTTCGCCAAGTGAAGCTATACCAAACAAAATGGCGAAATATGCGTTTAAAATATTTCGACAGAAACACGATTTATCATATTAAATATTGCTTACTTTGAGCTGTTCTTCCATCAGATTCTTGGGCAATGTATCCTTTCTATGTTATAAACGTCTTTTGGTCGATAGATGTCCTCTGTCCTTCGAAATGTCCACCACCAACGACCGACACCCCAAAACGTGTCCAAAGTTTCAGAGTGCACAACAAATAAATTCCTCAAAATCGCACTAAACGGATATAAATTGCTATAAAACGGTTCAAATTAACTACATTATGATGTTTTTAACACCTAGAACGAGTAAAAACATGACCGGAGAAATATTGCTGGTTAGAAAACGATTTGGAACGAGGCAGGTCCGATGTCCTTCACGCTTCAGGCGCACGACGAGAAAGGGCGGTCTCTATACATTTTGGTCTTTTATAATGGCTGTGAAAATCCCATCGATTCCATTGAAAGCGTGATGACGTACAGACACCCAGAGGAAGACGTAGGCAGTGTCGGTTTCTTCATAGCATTCACTGTCGCCTTAAAAACAGACCCCAGATCAGAGGTAAAAAAATTTGAAATCTGAACCCTGTCATGAAAAGTGCTGTAGAAATTGTTCTGTACAACTCAGAGACAAAATTTCAACTTCTATAGAAACTAGAAGGTGTTTTCTATCCAATAATAACAATAATATGCATATTGTACGATCAAGAATTTAGCACGAGGCAGTTTAATTTGGAGACACAAATATGCTAATGCGGAACAGCACCCCCTATAGTTCCAAGAGGTTAATCTCTAGGAGACAGAACGCATCTCCTTCCTGAGCGATATGACAGCTGCGTGGTTCAATGGTGTTTATACTTGCGTACTAATGTTTGTACAGATGAACGTGGTACCTTCAGGCATTTGGAAATTGCTCCCAAGGATGAACCAGACTTGTGGAGGTTTCCAATTTCTTTTCTGAGGTCTTGGCTGATTTCTTTTGATTTTGCCATGATGTCAAGCAAAGAGGCATTGAGTTTGAAGGTAGGCCTTGAAATGCATCCACAGGTACACCTCCAATTGACTGTCAATTAGCCTATCAGCAGCTTCCAAAGCCATAACGTAATTTTCTGGAATTTTTCAAGCGGTTTAAAACCTGTTGAGGACAGAGGGCGCTGTTGTCACTTTGGGGGAAAAACGTGCCCAATTTAAACGGCCTCATACTCAATTCTTGCTCGTACAATATGCATATTATTATTACTATTGGATAGAAAACACTCTCTAGTTTCTAAAACCGTTTGAATTATATCTGTGAGTAAAACAGAACTCATTTGGCACAAACTTCCTGACCAGGAAGTGGAAAGTCTGAAAACTATGCTCTCTTTTAGGTCCTGCCTATAAATGGGCATGATACGTATTAGTATACATGCACGTCATACACCTTCCCCTGGATGTCAAGAGGCGGTGAGAGAAGAAATGGGGTGTTTATCTTGGTCTGAAGTGGAATAACAGCTCTTGGAATGACGTGTCACCCATTTCCTGTTTTCAGGAAGGCGCGAGAAGGAACCTGGATTTGCCTTCTGATAAGCTGCCGTTATGTACGACTAATATCTCCGGCTTTGATTTTATTTGATACATGTGACCATATCATCGTAAAGTATGTTTTTTCAATATAGTTTAATCAGATTATTGAAATTTTTTCGGGAGTTTTGCCGTGTTCCGTTCTCTTCCGTTTGTTGACATGGAGAGATTCGTGCCACTTGGCTAGTGTGCTTGCTAAATCGAGAAGGAAAGAGGCCGTTCTAAATCCAAACAACGATTGTTCTTGACGTTGGTGTCTGTAATTATTCTGTCTGCTTTCGGTGCAATTTCTGATTGTAGCTGCAATGTAAACTATGATTTATATCTGAAATATGCACATTTTTTGAACAAAACATAGATTTATTGAATAACATGTTATAAGACTGTCATCTGATGAAGTTGTTTGTTGGTTAGTTTGGTTGGTTCTTGGTTAGTTAGGTTGGCTTTGTGCATGCTACCTGTGCTGTGAAAAATGTCTGTCCTTTTTTGTATTTGGTGGTGAGCTAACATAAATATACGTGCTGTTTTCGCTGTAAAACATTTTAAAAATCGGACATGTTGGCTGGATTCACAAGATGTGTACCTTTCATTTGCTGTATTGGACTTGTTAATGTGTGAAAGTTAAATATTTCTAAAAAATATATTTTGAATTTCGCGCTCTGCCTTTTCAGTGGAATGTGGGAGGAGTTCCGCTGGCGGAACGCCAGAGCAGTACAGGTTAAAGACACAGTCAACTTAGTGTGTGTAAACTTCTGACCCACTGGAATTGTGATACAGTGAATTATAAGTGAAATCATCTGTCTGTAAACAATTGTTGGAAAAATTACTTGTGTCATGCACAAAGTAGATGTCCTAACCACTTGCCAAAACTATAGTTTGTTAACAAGAAATTTGTGGAGCGGTTGAAAAAATGAGTTAATGACTCCAATCTAAGTGTATGTAAACTTCCGACTTCAACTGTAGCTACGCCTCCCTCACTTCCCATGTCTTGGCCTGGTGATCAGGATATTAACTAAATATAAGGAGGGGTTAGGGTTAGAGTGCCAGATGGGCGGGGTTTGGACTTTTGCAAATATTCTATTGGTCCCATTGGGTCAGGGAAGCTCAATCAAGCCTAGATAAAGTATTTAAAATGATTTGACAAATAGCATTTGAACCCAGGCCTGATGGTAAACGACCTGGATCCACTCACAAATCAATCAATGTGTTTGCTCTTCTAAACATGGACGAGTGAGTGAGTGTGTTAGTTTCATTTGGTATGGCAACCTTGGCAACTTTGGCTTGGCAACCCACTAATGCGTTACAGTAAACGACTGGTGATAAATCACAGAGAGACACTTGCGGGGCAAGCACAACAATGGAGACGAAGGTTGTGTCTCAAATGGCACCCTATTTCCTATTAAGAGCACTGACTGCTCTTTCCCCAAAAGGCCACTTTCAGTCCTTCCCGGCCTGACCTGTGGTTCTGGGGGGTTAGAAACAGTGGAGCTGAAACAAATCAAATCTAACTGTATTTGTCACATGCAACGAATACAACAAGTGTAGACCTTACCATGAAATGCTTACCTACAAGCCCTTAAAACTTCTTCAGGATCAGTGGGTCCCCCATGGGACGGTTGAGCTAACGTAGGCTAATGCCATTAGCATGAGGTGGTAAGTAACAAGAACATTTCCCAGGACATAGACATATCTGATATTGGCAGAAAACTTAAGTTCTTGTTAATCTAGCTGCACTGTGCAATTTACGGTAGATATTACAGTGAACTAATACCATGCTATTGTTTGAGGAGAGTGCACAATTTTGAACTTCAAAAGTTATTAATAAACCAATTAGGCACATTTGGGCAGTCATGGCATTTTTTTTTTTTACATAAATGCAATGATTTATTGGATCAGTCTAAAATGTTGCACATACACTGCTGCTATCTAGTGGTCAAAATCTAAATTGCGCCTGGGCTTGAGTAATACATTATAGCCTTTCAAAGATGATGGTACAAAAAATAAATAAAAAAACGATTGTTTTTTTCTTTAGATTATCTTTTACCAGATCTAATGTGTTATATTTTGTTACATTCCTTTCACATTTCCACAAACTTTAAAGTGTTTCCTTTAAAAAAAAGGGGCAGATCCTTAAGAAGTTTTAACCAATAGAGCAGTTCAAGAAGAGTCAAGAAAATATTTACCTAATAAACTAAAGTAACACACTATTTACCTAATAATAAAAAGTAACACAGTAACATAACAATAATGAGGCTGTATACAGGGGGTACCGTTACCGAGTCAGTGTGCGGGGGTACAGGTTAGAAGTATTTTGTACATGTAGGTAGGGGTGAAGTGACTATGCATAGATAATGAACAGCGAGTAGCAGCAGTGTACAAAACAAATGGAGGGTGGGGTCGGGGTCAATGTAATAGTCCGGTGGCCACTTGATTAATTGTTCAGCAGTCTTATGGCTTGGGGGTAGAAGCTGTTAAGGAGCCTTTTGTTCCTAGACTTGGCGCTCCATCTATTATATAGGTCCTGTATTGCAGGAATCTTGGCCCCAGTGATGTACTGGGCCATACGCACTACCCTCTGTAGCGCGTTACAGTCAGATGCCAAGCAGTTGCCATACCAGGCGGTGATGCAACTGATCAGGATGCTCTCGATGGTGCAGCTGTATAAAATTGTGTGCGTGTGTGTGTGTGTGTGTGTGTGTGTGTGTGTGTGTGTGTGTGTGTGTGTGTGTGTGTGTGTGTGTGTGTGTCTCAATTTGTTCCCTGAACACACCTGATTTAAATGGAATAGGGCCTACTACACCGATCTGAAATACAGAGAGAGAGGAAAGGTGGAGAGGAGGTGGAGGTAGAGAGCTGGAGCTAACTACCTTTTTTACACACGCTGACTTTGAGCACTCCGCTACCCAGGCACTCTTTGGGGGAGACACAGAAGCCTTCGTTGGCTGGGTTCTCCTCCTTGCTGGCCAGCACGTCACGAGGAGGGGTGAAACGATACGCTGAGAGTCCCTTCACCTCCACATCCTTCTCAAACTCCATGAAGATGGACCTGAGGATCACAACAGAAAATGTACTGTCTAACAGGGTGTCATATTGACACCATGTCTCTTTTTCAAATGAGACCCGTACAATACAAAACGCACATATCAATATAAAACACAATAAAATACTAAATGACAAAACATGATCATAAAAAACAAACACAATATTCCCTTAGAGCATTCCCCACTAATGTTTTAAATTAATACATCTCATAATATCTGCGGAACTATCTCGCTCACATTTGGAATGATATGAATGAATGCAGCCACACCAACCATAAGGGTGGTCTTTTAATTATAATAAGTGTTGCATTCCCCCTAGTGAAAAGTGTTACATTTTGCTAGTGAACTGCAGTGCACTAGACAATAAGATACTGTTGTAGGCACCATACTGTAAACATGGCCAGGGATTCTGTGGTGTTTAGAAAAGATGAATGACAACACACAGTCCGAGCCAAGGCTGGAAGGATACTGGAAGCAGACCTCGGATCAAATAGTATTCGAAATCTTTCAAATCCTTTGAAAGTTTGCTCTAACCTGCTTGGAGGCGATTGTGACTATTCTATTGGTTCCATTATGCCAGGCAAGCTGAATCAAGCCCAGCTAAAGTATCTGAAATGATTACAAATAGTACTTGAACCCAGGTCTGACTGTCAGGCCTTCAGGTAGGCCACCTGCAACAATGCTCTTTATTGTCTGAGACATGAGCTCATCTTTCAGAAAGCTGTGTAGTGGTGAACATGTGTTGAACTGCACTTGCTTCTACCCACAGACCCTAAATCCAATTTACACGCATAGGTTAGAGGTCAGGGGTCACAGGTCATGTCACTCACAACAAGTCACCCACAGGGGAAATTACCTCTGGAGATTCCTGGGGTACTGGTACCCAGCTTTCGAATCAATTTCAATTAAGTTAACTCAGGGCATAAACTGACATTCTAAACGTAATTGACCAAAACCCTAATGGTAACTCCAGATGATCTTTAAGTCGTTTACATTCCTCTAATCTTGAAATCCACAACTAGATCTTTAACTTTATTTAACTTTACATTTATATATTTATTTTTCACCAGAGATTAACATTCCTCCAATGTGGAATTAAACAGAAATTCCAAATGGAATTGACCTCAAAACTGGTACATCCAGTTGACCTGATCCGTTGGTCATTGACAAAGGACATTTTGCTGATGTGGGACAAAGTGCATCAGCTCTCTTCCCTAATTCTTAAAACAATGTGTGTAAAAAGGACTTATCATTATCATAAACCTTTGGGTTACTGAGTATGATATTAGTATAGTGAATGCTAATGAAATTGAAAAAATATTCCAGGATAATGGGGATTTTCATTTTCTCTCATTGAAATGTTTCAAAGGGCTATGGTCTTGGGGAGAGCGGTGCGTGAAATTGAGACCGTAAACTACCAAATGAAATAAGGCCATTTTTGTTTGTTTTTACCTTAAGGTTTGGAAATACCACACACACACAACACATTTGTTATGACTATTTGTTGGTGTTTTTAAAATACTATGTTTGATTTATTGTGAGTGTTCTTTTTCATTTGGGTTTAGTGAGTTTTCCGTTTGTCTTTGTGCTAAGGTATCTTAAATGGACACACACACATGGATTTTTCTGAAGTTATTATTTTGTGAGTTTTAATAATTGAACATATGAATTCTTTTGATAGGACATATACTGGAAACTTACTGGAACCCTGGGATATGAAATGTATGAAATATTTGACTGTTTTTTATTAATTAGTCTAATATAGTAAGAAACACTTATTTGAAGGGTTTGTATGACCTCTGACCTCTGTCCTGACTTTCCTGTGTGGTTTAATCACCCTCACTGGAAAGCCATTTGGATAATTAATTTAAGGTCATTTGTAATACTGATTTGAAGGTCATTTGTAATATTGATAATTATGATGAAGTTTATAGTTCTTAGCCATATTTGTGATTTAGGACCACTGTGAAGAAGGAGAGGGTATTGACTTTGACTAAGGGTAGGCTGTCTCAAGTCTATTTTACTATGACCGTATGGGTACAATTATTTTTCTTCATGGAGATATTAAGGGTAGTTATGCTAATTCGATTTTGATATTTGAAAATATTTGTTTTATTTTTTAACCAGTATTTTTTTTTTTTTTTTTTACACATTACTCACATTGGGAGTCATGTGTCAAAATGATGGGGGAGGTACTAGTCCTCTGAGGTTTTAGATTGAAGTTTACACACCTTGAGTGATGCAGTTGAAGTCGGAAGTTTACATACACCTTAGCCAAATACATTTAAACTCAGTTTTTCACAATTCCTGACATTTAATCCTAGTAGAAATTCCCTGTTTTAGGTCAGTTAGGATCACCACTTTATTTAAAAAATGTGAAATGTCAGAATAATAGTAGAGAGAATGATTTTATTTCTTTCATCACATTCCCAGTGGGTCAGAGTCTAATCTACACTCAATTAGTATTTGGTAGAATTGCCATTAAATTGTTTAACTTGGGTAAAACGTTTCGGGTAGCCTTCCACAAGCTTCCCACAATAAGTTGGGTGAATTTTGGCCCATTCCTCCTGACAGAGCTGGTGTAACTGTGTCAGGTTTGTAGGCCTCCTTGCTCGAACATGCTTTTCAGTTCTGCCCACAAATGTTCTATAGGTTTGAGGTCAGGGCTTTGTGATGGCCATTCCAATACCTTGACTTTGTTGTCTTAAGCCATTTTGCCACAACTTTGGAAGTATGCTTGGGGTCATTGTCCATTTGGAAGACCCATTTATACCAAGCTTTAACTTCCTGACTAATGTCTTGAGATGTTGCTTCAATATATCCACATAATTGTCTTTCCTCATGATGCCATCTATTTTGAGAAGTGCACCAGTCCCTCCTGCAGCAAAGCACCCCCACAACATGATGCTACCACCCCTGTGCTTCACGGTTGGGATGGTGTTCTTCGGCTTGCAAGCCTCCCCCTTTTTCCTCCTCCCCCTTTTTCCTCCAAACCAACAGTTTGTGGAGCGGTTGAAAAACGAGTTTTAATGACTCCAACCTAAGTGTATGTAAACTTCCGACTTCAACTGTATGTACGTTTGTATTGAGTCATATGTGAAGAAGTGTATTGCTGTGTTGAGCATGTTTTTTTTTTTGTTTCATCAGACTAGAGGACATTTCTCCAAAAAGTACGATCTTTGTCCCCATGTGCAGTTACAAACCGTAGTCTGGCTTTTTTATGGAGGTTTTGGAGCAGTTGCTTCTTCCTTGCTGAGCGGCCTTTCAGGTTATGTCGATACAGGACTCGTTTTACTGTGGATATAGATACTTTTGTACCTGTTTCCTCCAGCATCTTCACAAGGTCCTTTGCTGTTGTTCTGGGATTGAGTTGTACTTTTAGCATCAAAGTATGTTCATCTCTAGGAGACAGAACACGTCTTCTTCCTGAGCGGTATGACGGCTACGTGGTCACATGGTGTTTATACTTGCATACTATTGTTTGTACAGATGAACATGGTACCTTCAGGCATTTGGAAATTGCTCCCAAGGATGAACCAGACTTGTGGAGGTCCACATTTTTTTTCTGAGGTCTTTGCTGATTTCTTTTGATTTTCCCACTGATTTTGAAGGTAAGCCTTGAAATACATCCACAGGTACACCTCCAATTGACTAAAATGATGTCAATTAGCCTATCAGAATCTTCTACAGCCATGACATCATTTTCTGGAATTTTCCAAGCTGTTGAAAGGCATAGTCAACTTAGTGTATGTAAACTTCTGACCCACTGGAATTGTGATAGTGAATTATAAGTGAAATAATCTGTCTGTAAACAATTGTTGGGAAAATTACTTGTGTCATGCACAAAGTAGATGTTCTAACCGACTTGCCAAAACTATAGTTTGTTAATAAGAAATTTGTGGAGCGGTTGAAAAACGAGTTTTAATGACTCCAACCTAAGTGTATGTAAACTTCCGACTTCAACTGTATGTACGTTTGTATTGAGTCATATGTGAAGAAGTGTATTGCTGTGTTGCTTGTGTTCTTTGTTCTGTTCGTTTTGATATAAATCTCACCAGATTATGTCTGATGGATTGAGGGGATTTCTCCCGATGAACTAAACTGTTGTTCTGATCTGTCCTCTCTTGAGGTTATCATGAAAGGTGACGTCAGTCGGTGTCTTAATGCATGGAAGAGATAATTGGACCAAACGTGTGTGTACCTCAAAACCCCCTCTAACGGGCTGAAGAAGAGTGACAAATGTGTTCAATACAGCCCCGTCCGCGCCACTTCTATTGTTTACTGAGAGACCTGAGAGAGCCAGCAACCGGTGTACAGCATCCAATCTAAGCTGTTTTTTCTCTCAGGAGTGTGACAGGAGTCCATGTGGAGTGAGCATGGGGAGAAATCTGTTCCAATCTTCTGTTATGTCGCTGGTATACTGGTTGACAAATGGACAAGACATAATGGGTGGTAAAGGTGGTGGTGGCTCAGGTGAGACATTGAAATTGGGACATCCACTCTACACACTGCTAAAATTATAGTCATTTAGATTTAGAATATATTAGAACACTGATATGTAATTATAATCATGATAAGAAAGTTAATACAAGAATTATAGGATAATTATACTGTATTTTAATATAAATGTACATTCTGCCAATGTCGATGTGTGTTAAATTGAGGGTTTTAAGTGATTGGTCCTATCACTGAGCAATGTCATTCTACATTTTGGTTGGATAATGAATTGGGTTCTAATTATGATTTGATTTGGAAACTGAAGGATTTTTAAAACTGAAGGATTGATTTGAGTTTAGTATGCTAATAACTATATGAGTGAAGAAATTAGTGTATTAGGGATTGATTGTTTTGATTTGTAACGGCTGTCGTCCTCCTCTTCCTCGGACGAGGAGAGGAGAGAAGGATCGGTGGACCAATACGCAGCAAGGTACGATGACATAATGTAATTTATTGAAAGACAAAGACGAATACGAAAACACTTGGAAAATTACAAAATAAGAAAACGACGTAGACGAAACCTGAACATGAACTTACATAACTACACGTAGAACTCACGGACAGGAACAGACTACATCAAACGAATGAACAGCCAAACAGTCCCGTATGGTACAGACACGGACGACAATCACCCACAACAAACAGTGAGAAACAACCTCCCTATGTATGTCTCGCAATCAGAGGAAAACGAAAACACCTGTCTCTGATTGAGAGCCATACAAGGTCAATTAACCCTTTAACCCAACATAGAAACACAACACATAGAAATGCCCACCCAGCTCACGCCCTGACCAATAAACACATACAAAACAAGAGAAAACAGGTCAGGAACGTGACATGATTGCTGTTGTGAGCTAAATATGTTGACACTATTCCCAGCATACCCTGGTGAATGGAGAGGGTGAACTCTGATCCGGAGGGTGAAACTGATCCTAATATTTTTTATCAATAGGCATTGCCTTATAAATAGTGGAATCATGAAGCTTGTCTTGGGTCATGTTCATTAGGCACCAACGTAATACATTTGACTTAAACCAGAAGCCACTACCTGGATTTGTCCAACAAGATTTTAGTTTCTGGGATGGAAATAGTTATTTCCACCTTGCTGATCCATTAGAGTGTGATAGAAAACGAAAGCTTATTTTAATAAACTCCATTGTTGCATGCACTGCATTATGCATTAAACCTTTCACTGTCTATTAAGATATAGCCTTGAATCATATAAACTGCATGCAGGTGTCTGTGTATCAGGACCTCCCCAGACATATTGTGTTGGAGGTTGAAATGGGAGACAGTGCTAAGTTTCTTAGGAGGAGGCTGAGCCGGTGCTATAGCAGCCTGTCACATGCAGGAATCCATGCAATGAATTATTGCTTTCATGCTTCTTGTTTTATGAAGAATGTATGCATTTTCTACAAGTGAATTCATGTTCTTAAATCTTGTAATTTTCTTTTAAGTTGAGAGGACTCTCAACATTGGGGAATGTGAGATAAATTACAAGATTATGTTATAATACTGTTATTGCATCAAATGGTTGTTTTATGCAACAGAATAAGGGGTTGTTAGAACACTCATCTGTGTGTGTTTTACTGAGGATGGGCCTCTGGAAGATTTAAAACTGACAGAAGATTTACAATGGATTGGTGATAAACCTAACAAGATGACATTCCATAGCATGAATAGTGTCTGTGTGCCTGACTGGAAGGTACCAGGGAGAGATGGCTCGGGGCCAGACCCTGGTCTCTACACACCAGGGCCAGACCCTGGTCTCTTTTTTTTACAGCAGATACAGTCTGCTGGGAATTTTAAGTATCTTTCATACAAATCTTAACCTTGTGACCCATTCCATACATCTGTTGTTTGTCATGTAGACTGATGGAGGTGTATTTTGGCTATAAAATACCTTTGTACCTTTGTCTCGGGGCTCTCAACGAATCATCTGAGGGTTATTCGTCGACCAGCTATCATTATCGTAGCTCACTCAATCGATTCACTTTATATGTGTGTGATGTATTGACCCTTTTTAATAAGAGAATACAGATTTAGTTTAAGTATAACTCTGAATTGTGTGATAAGTTTTTCTCTCCTCATTTGATAGTAAAGAAATTAACTACCACAAAAGTCACATATGAGGCCACAGGCCATCGCTCAAATGAGCAACATCGCTTCTAAACTTACAATTTTCTTGTGGGATCCATTTACCAAAGTAAAACTGTATATATTCAACATTGACCTTTGACATACTGTTTAGAAGAGTTGGGGTCATTTCAATTTCCTCATTTAAAAGCAATACTTCCTGACTTGACTTGAAATGGAATTGACCCCACTCTGTCAAAATGTGTGTGTTTTAGTGACCTTTGACATACAGTTTAGTGAGACATCTGTTCTGTTCTGATCTGTAAGATTCTGTATTGTAGCCTACCTGCACAGGTCAGGACTGAAGATGTACAGTCTCTCCTTCTTGGACAGCAGGGGATGGAAGGCACTGCCATCTGTACCGTTGATCATGTTACTCTGCTCAGACGTCCACAGACTCAGTTTGCTGAAACACAAAATGTATTTCTAAATGTAACTTGATTAATAAAGAAAAAATATACATGTACATCTTTATAATACCTATTAAATACAAATCACTATCTAGCCCAATGCTTGATTGTTTAGGCTTGTGTAACTTGCTCCAAGGTGGCTTAGCAGTTCAGACGTCTTTTCCGTATTGTCTTGTCGTGTCCTGTATATATATATATTTACACCTTTTCTTCACATATCTTTTATTTATTTTATTATCCAAGAACTCAACTACAAAAGCTTTCCTGCAAAAGCTTTCCTGCAACCCGCTTCACCAATTACATTAAGTATTATTTACCTCAATCTGAAAATCCATCGTGGAAGATAGCCAGGGGCTAATTCAGAAGCTAGCCTGATAGCTAACCAGAAGCTACTCCGATAGCTAGCCAGAAGCTAATCTGTAGCTGCCCCGAAATTAGCCGGTTTGCTAGCTAGCGTTGGTGTTTCAGCTGACCACGTTTTGCGGTCATCAGCTATTCCTTTAGCTCGATAATCTACCGGCACTTTTGTGCAACGCGACTCGGACCGGAGCATTCCGGGACTTTTTTTCTCTCAGTTTCCCCGGATTCCAACCGCAGGCTCTGGACACTTGCACCTTGATTTCGCAGCTAGCTAGCTGCATACCGTGTGACTATTGGCTTACGTCGACCCCGGAGCAAACTCAAATCATGCTGGAGCTAGCCAGCTGAGGAGTTCCATCACCATCCGGACCCGTTTCTTTTGTTGCTGCTGCAGATACGGAACCCCACCGGGCCTTCACGACTGACTGCCGACGTTATCTGCCCGAGGGATTTATCCAACCGGCAAATCCGTCCCGACGTTACCTGAACGCTCACCTGAGGCCCGCTAATCGTTAGCTGTCCTATCGGCTGCTATCTGAACAACCCCACTACACGGAACCTACCGACGGAAACGCACGAGGTATCTACAAACAGACCTCCATCCTATGCTGCTACCGATAGCCATATACCTGGCCAGCTGTCTGGATCGCCACGACCCCAACCAACCTCTACTCACTGGACCCTTACTGATCACTCGATTAAGCATGCCTCTCCTTAATGTAAATATGCCTTGTCCATTGCTGTTCTGGTTAGTGTTTATTGGCTTATTTCACTGTAGAGATTCTAGCCCTGCTCTCTATACCATATCCAACCTATCAGTTCCACCACCCACATATGCGATGACATCACCTGGTTTCAATGATGTTTCTAGAGACAAGATCTCTCTCATCATCACTCAATACCTAGGTTTACCTCCACTGTATTCACATCCTACCATACCTTTGTCTGTACATTATTCCTTTAAACTATTTTATCGCCCCCAGAAACTTCCTTTTACTCTCTGCTCTAGTAGCTCTAGGCGACCAATTCTCATAGCTTTTAGCCGTACCATTATCCTACTTCTCCTCTGTTCCTCTGGTGATGTAGAGGTGAATCCAGGCCCTGCAGTACCTGGCTCCACTCCTATTCCCCAGGCGCTCTCTTTTGATGACTTCTGTAACCGTAATAGCCTTGGCTTCATGCATGTTAACATTAGAAGCCTCCTCCCTAAGTTTGTTTTGTTCACTGCTTTAGCACACTCTACCAACCCGGATGTTTTAGCCGTGTCTGAATCCTGGCTTAGAAAGACCACCAAAAATTCTGACATTTTTATCCCCAATTACAATATTTTCAGACAAGATAGAACGGCCAAAGGGGGCGGTGTTGCAATCTACTGCAAAGACTGCCTGCAGAGTTCTGTTATACTATCCAGGTCTGTTCCCAAACAATTTGAACTTCTACTTTTAAAAATCCACCTCTCTAAAAACAAGTCTCTCACCGTTGCCGCCTGCTATAGACCACCCTCTGCCCCCAGCTGTGCTCTGGACACTATATGTGAACTGATTGCCCCCCATCTATCTTCAGAGCTCGTGCTGCTAGGCGACCTAAATTTGAACATGCTCAACACCCCAGCCACCCTACAATCTAAGCTTGATGCCCTCAATCTCACACAAATTATCAATGAACCTACCAGGTACCACCCCAATTCCGTAAACACGGGTACCCTCATAGATATCATCCTAACAAACTTGCCCTCCAAATACACCTCTGCTGTTTTCAACCAAGATCTCAGCGATCACTGCCTCATTGCCTGCATCCGTAATGGGTCAGCGGTCAAACGACCTCCACTCATCACTGTCAAACGCTCCCTGAAACACTTCAGCGAGCAGGCCTTCCTAATCGACCTGGCCGGGATATCCTGGAAGGATATTGATCTCATCCCGTCAGTAGAGGATGCCTGGTCATTTTTTTAAAATGCCTTCCTCACCATCTTGAATAAGCATGCCCCATTCAAGAAATTTAGAACCAGGAACAGATATAGCCCTTGGTTCTCTCCTGACCTGACTGCCCTTAACCATCAGAAAAACATCCTATGGCGTTCTGCATTAGCATCGAACAGCCCCCGTGATATGCAACTTTTCAGGGAAGCCAGAAACCAATATACACAGGCAGTTAGAACAGCCAAGGCTAGCTTTTTCAAGCAGAAATTTGCTTCCTGCAACACAAATTCAAAAAAGTTCTGGGACACCGTAAAGTCCATGGAGAATAAGAACACCTCCTCCCAGCTTCCAACCGCTCTGAAGATAGGAAACACTGTCACCACCGACAAATCCACTATAATTGAGAATTTCAATAAGCATTTTTCTACGGCTGGCCATGCTTTCCACCTGGCTACCCCTACCCCGGACAACAGCACTGCCCTCCCCTCTGCTACTCGCCCAAGCCTTCCCCATTTCTCTTTCTCCCAAATACAGTCAGCTGATGTTCTTAATGAGCTGCAAAATCTGGACCCTTACAAATCAGCCGGGCTAGATAATCTGGACCCTTTCTTTCTAAAACTATCTGCTGAAATTGTTGCCACCCCTATTACTAGCCTCTTCAACCTCTCTTTCGTGTCGTCTGAGATCCCCAAAGATTGGAAAGCAGCTGCGGTTATCCCCCTCTTCAAAGGGGGGGACACCCTTGACCCTAACTGCTACAGACCTATATCTATCCTACCCTGCCTTTCTAAGGTCTTCGAAAGCCAAGTCAACAAACAGATTACCGACCATTTCGAATCACACCACACCTTCTCCGCTATGCAATCTGGTTTCAGAGCTGGTCATGGGTGCACCTCAGCCACGCTCAAGGTCATAAACGATATCGTAACCGCCATCGATAGGAAACAATACTGTGCAGCCGTATTCATTGACCTGGCCAAGGCTTTTGACTCTGTCAATCACCACATCCTCATTGGCAGACTCGACAGCCTTGGTTTCTCTAATGATTGCCTCGCCTGGTTCACCAACTACTTCTCTGATAGAGTTCAGTGTGTCAAATCGGAGGGTCTGTTGTCCGGGCCTCTGGCAGTCTCTATGGGGGTGCCACAGGGTTCAATTCTTGGACCGACTCTCTTCTCTGTTTACATCAATGATGTCGCTCTTGCTGCTGGTGATTCTCTGATCCACCTCTACGCAGACGACACTATTCTGTATACTTCTGGCCCTTCTTTTGACACTGTGTTAACAACCCTCCAGGCGAGCTTCAATGCCATACAACTCTCCTTCCGTGGCCTCCAACTGCTCTTAAATACAAGTAAAACCAAATGCATGCTCTTCAACCGATCGCTGCCTGCTCCTGCCCGCCTGTCCAACATCACTACTTTGGACGGCTCTGACTTAGAATATGTGGACAACTACAAATACCTAGGTGTCTGGTTAGACTGTAAACTCTCCTTCCAGACCCACATCAAACATCTCCAATCCAAAGTCAAATCTAGAATTGGCTTCCTATTCCGCAACAAAGCATCCTTTACTCATGCTGCCAAACATACCCTTGTAAAACTGACCATCCTACCAATCCTCGACTTCGGTGATGTCATTTACAAAATAGCCTCCAAAACCCTACTCAATAAATTGGATGCAGTCTATCACAGTGCCATCCGTTTTGTCACCAAAGCCCCATATACTACCCACCACTGCGACCTGTACACTTTTGTTGGCTGGCCCTCGCTTCATACTCGTCGCCAAACCCACTGGTTCCAGGTCATCTACAAGACCCTGCTAGGTAAAGTCCCCCCTTATCTCAGCTCGCTGGTCACCATAGCAGCACCTACCTGTAGCACGCGCTCCAGCAGGTATATCTCTCTAGTCACCCCCAAAACCAATTCTTCCTTTGGACGCCTCTCCTTCCAGTTCTCTGCTGCCAATGACTGGAACGAACTACAAAAATCTCTGAAACTGGAAACACCTATCTCCCTCACTAGCTTTAAGCACCAGCTGTCAGAGCAGCTCATAGATTACTGCACCTGTACATAACCCATCTACAATTTAGCCCAAACAACTACCTCTTTACCTACTGTATTTATTTATTAATTTATTTTGCTCCTTTGCACCCCATTATTTCTGTCTCTACTTTGCACTTTCTTCCAATGCAAACCAACCATTCCAGTGTTTTTTAGTTTTTATTTTACTTGCTGTGTTGTACTCACTTCGCCTCCATGGCCTTTTTATATTTTATTTATTTATACATATATCTGTTTGCCTTCACCTCCCTTATCTCACCTCACTTGCTCACATTGTATATAGACTTATTTTTTTTCACTGTATTATTGACTATATGTTTGTTTTTACTCCATGTGTAACTATGTGTTGTTGTATGTGTCGAACTGCTTTGCTTTATCTTGGCCAGGTCGCAATTGTAAATGAGAACGTGTTCTCAATTTGCCTACCTGGTTAAATAAAGGTTAAATAAAAAAATAAATAAAAAAATCAACATATTAAAGAAAGCTAATCAAAATGTGTGCTTTATCTAATCAAAGGGGGAAGGAAAAGGTGCTGCATGATACATACTGGCAGGTCTGTTATTACATTAGAAGAAAGCTGACAGGAAGCCTTCATTGAGACCTTTCCAACTGGGCTAAGTACTAGGATGTGTCAAGCACACAGCAGCTCTGTGCTCTGTGTTCTGGGATCTGGCTAGGCTAGGGACCTCTGGGGAGTCTCTCTCTCTGGTGCTGCAGTCTGCATTCCAAATGGCCATAGGGGCTCTGGTCAAAAGTAGTGCACTACATAGGGAACATTGTGCCATTTTGGTCATAACCCTGTCCTCTGTTACTGTCTGGCAGTATGAAGAACTTCTTAGGAAACAGATGGACTGTTCTGTTCCAGTCCTTTACAGTTACCCAATGATGGGTTTCATATCATCAAATAAAGATATAAATCTTGGACAGAATGTCCAGTGTGTGTTCAGGGAAGATGATGTGCATGTACAGTATGTATCGTGGGAGGCAGTTACAACACAGCATCTTTTGGAGTGCTGTACATTTATTTATCTAAAGAATTGACTAATGAGGATCCAGCAGTCAACCTTTTGAGAATGATTTTTGAAGGATGGTCTGTTGATTTACAAATTGCTTTATTGATTCTTTTTAATGCACTGTTTGGCAGGGCACCCGAAAACATGTCATGATCTTCTGTCACTGGTCGTTTAGTCGCTCCAAAGATCAGAGAAAACTTTTGGTGAGGCTGCCTTAAGTCACTATGTTCCTGGCCTTTGGAACAGTCTTACAGAGGATCTGAGAGCTTCAGAAACTGTTGACACTTTTAAGAAAAGTCTTAAGACAGTGCATTCAGAAAGTAATCAAATCGTTTGACTTTTTCCACATTTTGTTACGTTACAGCCTTATTCTAAAATGTATTAAATATATAAAACTCCTCATTAATCTACACACAATACCCCATAATGATAAATGTATTAAAATATAAATACCTTATTTACATAAGTATTCAGACTATTTGCTATGAGATTTGAAATTGAGTTCAGGTGCATCCTGTTTCTGTTGATCATCCTTGAGATGTTTCTACAACTTGATTGGAGTAAATTAAATTAATTGAACATGATTTGGAACAGCACACACCTGTCTATATAGGTTCCCACAGTGCACGTCAGAGCAAAAACCAAGCCCTGAGATTGAAGCAACTGTTGGGTAGAGCTCAGAGACAGGATTGTGTCGAGGCACAGATCTGGGGAAGGGTACCAAAAAATGTTTGCATCATTAAAGGTCCCCAAGAACACAGTGGCCTCCATCATTCTTAAAAGGAAGAAGTTTGGAACCAGCAAGACACTTCCTAGAGCTGGCTGCCCAGCCAAACTGAGCCATCGGGGGAGAACAGCCTTGGTCAGGGAGGTGACCAAGAACCCGATGGTCACTCTGACAGAGCTCCAAAGTTCCTCTGTGGAGATGGGAGAACTTTCCAGAAGGACAACCATCTCTAAAGCACTCCACCAATCAGGCCTTTATAGTAGAGTGGCCAGACAGAGCCTGGACTTGAACCCTGTCTAACAACTCTGGAAAGACCTGAAAATAGCTGTGCAGCGACGCTCTCGATCCAACCTGACAGAGCTTGAGAGTATCTGCAGAGAAGAATGGGATAAATTCCCCAAATATGGCCAAAATGTTTCAGTACCTTTCTCCTTTAAATCTGGCTATCCTGCCATAGTCCATGAAGTCTGCCTCCCCGGTATGGTAAACAAATTCACCATCATTGCTTCCATTTTTCTACAGAGTGGAAAAGAGAAGGAAAATAATTCTAAAAGGCCATTAATATTTATTATAGTAATATTTTATATTCAGGTGAAAGTGGCAACCACCAGCAGACAACAGGTATCAAGGACCATAGACAGTTTATATTGTTCTTTACAGAACTTAAAAAGGGTTGAGTGTGTCAGATGTTGTATTTTGTATTCACTCCCTGACCTACCTTATACATGAGGCCAAAGTACTCGTCGATCTCAGGGTACATGGGGTGTATGCGGGACAGCAGAGGGTCCTTGAAGCCCCACAAAAGCTCGTTGACGGAGTGCGTCATGAACATGCCCACATGCAGGGAGTTCATCCAGATAGACACCATAGAACTCTTCCAGAAGCTATCCTTTACCTTGTTCATCACAGCCTGAGCAGAGAGAGAGAGAGAGAGGGGGGGGGGGGGTAATGGAGAGGGTGGGAGAGATTACTTATTGTCAAACACAATGACCAAAAAAAAAAAGAAATGGATGGTATGCTTAAACTTAGGAGCTGTTAAACCTCTACATACACAACACTAAACATGATGGTTGGCTTTAGAAGAGAAAAATAAGAGCTCATAACAGTGTAAACACACACACACACACTTTTACTCACCACAGCTGGGATGTTGATGGTTGTGATCATGTCTATGTCAGGATCACCCACTGACCTCTCTGGCAGAAACACAAAGGTCTTGGATTGGTAGGCAGCGACCCTGGTCCCATTCTCTAAAAAGGTCACGTTCTCCTTGGGCCTGTACTCCCTGGGACAAAGGAGACATGGGGAAAGTCAATATCTCCCTCCCCTCCTGGAGGATCTGAGCCCTAGGACCATGCCTCAGGACTACCTGGCCTGATGACTCCTTGCTGTCCCCAGTCCACCTGGTCATGATTCTACTCCAGTTTCAACTGTTCTGCCTGCCGCTATGGAACACTCGACCTCTAAATGACCCTGCTGTTCGTTTGAACGTTTGAACATCTTGAAGAAAAATCTGGCCTTTATAGCCATGTACTATCTCCACAGCCAGAAGAGGACTGGCCACCCCTCAAAGCCTAGTACCTCTCTAGGTTTCTTCCTAGGTTCCTGCCTTTCTAGGGAGTTTTTCCCAGCCACTGTGTTTCTACATATACATTGTTTGCTGTTTGGGTTTTTAGTCTGGGTTTCTGTATAGCACTTTGTGACCTCTGCTGAATGTAACAGGGCTTAATAAAAACATTTGATTGATTGAATATCATTGAATATCAGAGATTCAGATAAAGAAACTGTAGGCTTATATAAAACAATTTCTGTATGGAACTTGCTTAGTGCACAGGGGCATTGTTACTGCTGAAACATGAAAAAGTTGGATGCACAGAATCATCTAGAATGTTATTGTATGCTGCATCGTTAAAATGTCCCTTCACTTGAACTAATGAGCCTGAATCATAAAAAAACAGCCCAGACCATTATTCCTCATCCACCAAACTTTACAGTTGGCACTATGCATTGGGACAGGTAGTGTTGTCCTGGCATCCACCAAACCCAGATTTGTCTGTCAAACTGCCAAGCATCGGCTGGAGTGGTGTAAAGCTCACCGCCATTGGACTCTGGAGCAGTGGAAACGCATTCACTGGAGTGAGGAATCATGCTTCACCATCTGGCAGTTTCCAAACTCCTGATTGCGATCAAATGTCAAAGCAACTTGACAAAGCAACCTCCAAACTAATACCAGTAACAATAAAAACATCAAACAAGGTGGGGTATGGTGTGTCAATGACAAACACTGCGGGTCATTAGTTTATATAATGTCAAAGGACACACAAATAGGTCTCCCTAGGAGAGGGGGTGACCTCAAATATTTATTGTTAAAACAAGAGGCTGCCTGGATCTTTAATTTAAAGACCCTTGCTCCCTTTGGTCTCAACGTACAGTACACCATTCCTGTTTTTATTGTGATTTTGCTATTCATTGTAAATGTTTGTAGGCCTATGTAGCCAAATTGTATCTATGATTGTAGGCTATCATTCATGTTTTTTGCATTTATTTTTATATCTAAGAATTAACCAATGATATCAGGCCACACCCTGCCATTATTAGACACCTTTGAGACTATATAAACTAGTCACCCGCAGTGTTTGGCATTATACCCTGATGAAGACAGCTTGTCTGTCGAAACGTTGGATATATGTTATTAAATTGAGCTCCTAGAGTGTGGGTCTCTCTTTTTCTTTTACAAAAACTGACAGACCTTACTTTTTTCAATCTTTTACAAAAACTGACAGACTTTACTTTTTTCAATCTTCACTAACGACATGCCACTGACATGTAAAGCTGGCATGTTTATGTATGCGGATGACTCAACACTTTACACGTCAGCTATTACAGAAACTGAAATGGAACAAATCATTCACTAAACCCTAAACCTCAACTAAATCTTGTAATGAATAATGTGGACATTGAGCAAGTTGAGGTGACTAAGCTGCTTGGAGTAACCCTGGATTGTAAACTGTCATGGTCAAAACATATTGATACAACAGTAGCTAAGACGGGGAGAAGTCTGTCCATAATAAAGTGCTGCTCTGCCTTCTTACTATCAACAAGGCAGGTCTTACAGGCTCTAAATATGTCACACCTGGACTACTGTGGTGTGGTCAGGTGCCACAAAGAGGGAAAATTGCGATTTGCTCAGAACAGGGCAGCACGGCTAACCATTGGATGTACACAGAGAGCTAACATAACTATTATGAATGTCAATCTCTCCTGGTGTAACGGCTCTCGTCGGAATGAGTGGACCAAAGCGCAGCGTGGAAAGTGTTCATGATTTTATTTATCAAAGAAACACTCGAACAAAGTAACAAAACGAAAGCGAACAGTTCCGTCAGGTAAACAGATACTAAACAGAAAATAACTACCCACAAAATACAGGTGGGGAAAAGGCTGCCTAAGTATGATTCCCAATCAGAGACAACGATAGACAGCTGCCTCTGATTGGGAACCACACTTGGCCAAAAACAAAGAAATAGAAAACATAGAATGCCCACCCCAAATCACACCCTGACCTAACCAAATAGAGAAATAAAACGGCTCTCTAGGGTCAGGGTGTGACACATGGCTCAAAGTGGAGGAGAGATTGACTTCATCACTACTTGTATTTTTATGAGAGGTATTGACATGTTAAATGCACTGAGCTGTCTATTTGAACTACTGCCATACACCTCAGACACCCATGCATACCCCACAAGACATGCCACCAGAAGACATGACAGCAGATCAGACTGTGGGAGGCGCACAATACTACATAGAGCCATGACTACATGGAACCCTATTCCACATCAAGTAACTCATGCAAGCAGTAAAATTTGAATTAAAAAACAGATACAAATAAACCTTATGGAACAGCGGGGACTGTGAAGAGACACAAACACATGCACAGACACACACGATTGCATACGCACTACACACACACGTACACATGAATTTTGTGTTGTAGATATGTGGTAGTAGAGTAGTGGCCTGAGGGCAAACACTTAATGTGTTGTGAAATCTGTTGTGAATGTATTGTAATGTTTTTAAAATTGTACTACTGCCTTAATTTTGCTGTACCTCAGGAAGAGTAGCTCAGCTAATGGGGATCCATAATAAATACAAATACAAATCTCACCATCTGTTATCATCGGCAGCTCTAATGTGAGAAACATCTTTGTTCCCAATGCAAAAACATTGTGTTATCCTGAGGCTCGGACACAGGCTGCTTCCTATCGTTTTACGCCAGAACATGGGGGCTGTCGCTGTCGTAGTCCATGTGGGATCTAATGACATTGGGTTGGCTAGCTCAGAACAGCTGAAACAGGATTTTAAATAACTGTTTGGAACTCTGAAAGACCAACAAGCATCTAATTATTTCAGGCCCAGTGCCCAACCATAAATAATCAGCATTATCATCATACTGCATGTAACCAGTTTGTTTTAGCCCACGTACCAGCTCTAGGCATCAGCCCATTTGTACAGTTCTAGACAATATAATAACATGTGGACATTCTGGTAATATCAGAAACTTGGCTAATTAAGACTGTGCCGGGTACTGATGTGTCTTTGACTGTTTATAATGTTTTTAAATCCAATGGAGTTGACAGAGGTGGAGCTGTCTCCATATTTACAAACAACAACTTAATTGTGTCTGTATCTCTCTCTTGATAATTAACAATGCCGAATTTATACGAGTGGGAATTTATCGTCCTCCCTCTGCCTCAACATGTGCTCTTAGCCGATAGTCTGAAATTAACCTGTTAGCTTAGTCCATAGTGAAATAGGCTACTTTTGCTCCCCTAACATTAGTTACTTAAACTTCTTATGGCTGCAAGGGGCAGCACTGAGTAACCTGGAAAGAGGTGGCCATTTCAAACGGCCTCCTACTCAATTCTTGCTCGTACAATATGCATATTATCATTTCTATTGGATAGAAAACACTCTCTAGTTTCTTAAACCGTTTGAATTATTTCTCTAAGTGAACCAGAACTCTTTCTGCAGCCCATTTCCTATCCGGAAGTGGGATTTCCAAATGCGAGGTCTCTTTTCAAGAGCTTGTCTATAAAAGGGCATGTCACTTGGGACCATAGAAACACATCATACGCCTTCCCCTGGGTGTCATGCGGAAGTGAGAGCAGAAAGGACTTGAATATCTCGTTCTGGGATTGAATACAGCCTCTTGGAGTGAGAGGTCCGCCATAATTTTTTTTTCTAAGGCGCGAAGTTGGACCTTGAATTGCCTCCTGGAAAACCGTTGTTATAGGTGAATATAATCTCCGGCTTTGATTTTACTTGATACATGTCACAATATCATCCTAAAGTATGTTTTTTTAATATAGTTTAATTATATTATTGAAATTTATTCGGGACTTTAGACGTGATGCGTTGGAAGAATTTTTTCAAGAAGGAGAGGTTAGCGCTGCACGGCCAGTGTGCTTGCTAATTCAAGAGGGAAATAGTTCGTTCTGGATCCAAACAAAGACCGTTCTGGACAATGGACCCCTTTACAACATTCTGATGGAAGATCAACAAAGATAAGGACCCAATTTGGGATGCTATTTCATATATCTGTCGAGCTGTGCTATCGCTACCGATTACTTGGAATCAATGCTGTTGTGTGTTAGCCATTGCAGTAAGCTAATATAACGATATATTGTGTTTTCGCTGTAAAACACTTAGAAAATCGGAAATATTGTCTGTATTCACAAGATCTTTGTCTTTCATTTTGCTATACACCATATATTTTTCTGAAATGTTTTATGATGAGTAATTAGGTAGTTGACGTTGGTGTCTGTATTTACTCTGGCTACTCCCATGCTATTTCTGACTGTAGCTATGATGGTAGCATCAAATGTAAAACTGATTTATAGCTCAAATATGCAAATTTTTCGAACAAAATATAGATTTATTGTGTAACATGTTATAGGACTGTCATCTGAGGAAGTTGTTTCTAGGTTTGTTTGGTTGGATCTTGGTTAGTTAGGTTGGCTTTGTGCATGCTACCTGTGCTGTGAAAAATGTCTGTCCTCTTTTGTATTTGGTGGTGAACTAACATAAATATACGTGGTGTTTTTGCTGTAAAACATTTTAAAAATCGGACACGTTGGCTGGATTAACAAGATGTTTATCTTTCAAATGCTGTGTTGGACTTGTTAATGTGTGAAAGTTAAATATTTAAAAAAAATAGATTTTGAATTTCGCGCCCTGCAATTGAGCTGGATGTTGTCATAAGTGTACCGACGTCGGGACAGCCCGCCTAACAGGTTAATATCTTCACAGATCTGGGTGTTTATATTTCGCTCTTCTTTTTGCCGACATTTAATCAACGCAGGCAAACTTTTAGCAAGCTATTCATACTAAATCAGTTGTCCCTGCCCCTGCCTTGTGCCATGCCCAACAGGTGCAGCTTCAGGCTCAGCAGCCCTGTCTCCCCATCCCCATACCCCTGAACCAGCCCTACTCCCAACTGAAGGAGGTGAGCAGCATTGTGTTAAATGACATGTCATTTGGCATAATTGCAGGGGGTCCGTGGGAATACATTTTTTTATTATTATGAAAAAAAGTTAAATTATTAAATCCTCTTCAATGATAAGAATTCAAACACTGTAATTATTTGTCCACATGATGATCATTATATGAAACAAAAACAACCAATAGTCTATTGCTGGACAGTTTGAAGCATTTAGTGACAGCCAAAGTTAAAATAATACCTTCAAGTCATATGGCCAAGGTATGGCTCCATGGCTTTGATGCAGACTGAAATATGGTTGTTTACTGACATCTAGTGGTGGTGATATGCAACTGCAGGTAATTTGGGTCAATATTCTGCAGGATTCAGTGCTGTTTAATTTGTTCTGTGGTGCATGCAGTTAATTTAAGTCAACAAAATGGTTGTAACTGAAATTTTGGTTATGATATTATTACAAATGGTATTATAACATAGGATATATTATCATATGCGTCATCTACACTCTACAGAGCCAGGACCCTCTTCAAGTGATATAGTTTTGTCAGGGAGGAGTGTGGAAGTGGATGAAGAGGTGAAAGACAGTGCCGGCAGTACCAATGCAGATGATGTGGATGGAGAAAATGAGAGACTGTGCACAGAAAGAGGCAGACAAAGTGATGATGTTGAAAAACAAGCTGATCAGTGACTTTGCTAGCAAGAAGGCTTGGTGCTGGGCTCTTGGTGAGTAAGGCTGAGCAAGGGCCAGTGATAACTGTTAAATGGTATGGCTATGGATATTGGATCACTATACACATAATGCCCACAGGCTGAGAACAAGACTGAGAACAAGATATGTCTCACGGTAATGGCTGGATTGCCATAAAATGTGTTTTGCACAATCAAGACCCCAGGTGGAAGGAACCTTGATTTGGTGACCACTTGACCTTTCCTCTAGCGCCACTATCAGGCCTTTTCATTTCGATTTCCATTTTGTTTGCATTTTCCATTTCCACTTTTACAGCTGCTTATTATCTATTTGGTATGTATACTTAGTTCAAAAATCTTTGTTTGTTATATCATTCTATAGATGATAATGATAATGTATTTTAATTGAAGAGGTTAATGTATATTTAAGTTATAAGTTATTCATTAATGTTAAGAGAACTTTACCATTACAAAAACATTTAGACTGTAAAAAATGGCCTTTAGCACATTTCTAATTGAGGGTATCAGTCTTGCATCAAATAGTGAATTCCACTGTATGCAGAATGTTGCATGGATGTCTGCACAATGTTATATTTTCACAGCTCACTGTCAGTAAACATCGTACAGTAAATATTGGACAACAAGAGATGTGCAAGCCTGCAAAGGTAGAGTTATTTAAAGCTTTGAATGATTCGATTGGGTTTTGGAGGTGTGTGGATACAGCAATTGCTCAGGGTTGGTGTGGCCTGTGGTGGGGCCCAATGTGATATCTTTTCATAGTGCCCAAAATCCCTGGCGGGGCCCCTGCTCACACGCATGGTTATGGGCTTAAAAAATGAAACACCTGTACCATGTCAGATATAGTGTTGACATTTATTTAATTTGGAGTTTTCATCCAAATATTACACTTTATATACATCACAAAATACAAAAAAATAACTACATTTTTGCTAATGTGTTCAGTGACCATTGTCCCGTTGCCTGCATGAGAGATGAAAAGCTCCCTATAGCTCAGCTTCGCATTATTACAAAGAGAAATTATAGGAATTTAAATTGTGTTCTGGGATTATGTGAATGGGAATTTTGTGTTAGATATCTCTGACTTGGATCAGGCCCTAAATTGGTTTACTTATTTGCTCAACTCAATTTCAGATAAGCATAGACTGGTTAATAAACTAAGGGTAAAGGATAAAGCTAATCCTTGGTTTACATATGAACTATCAGAGAAATTACAGGAGCTTGGACTAAGGCTGACTGATTATATGTCTGACGGGCAGTCCTTCAGACACTTGAGAAATAGATGTCTATCCCTGGTTAGAAAAGCAAAATCAACATACTTCTTGAACTTTCGGATCTGAGAATAGTGTGAATCCAGCTGCCTTCTGGAAGGTAGTCAAATATCTTAAACAAAACTCCACCCCCTTATTACCGCAGCAGGTTATGACAGCCTCTGGTTCCATAACAGATAAGATGGGCATTTGTGGTGCTTTTAATAACCACTTTTCGTCAGCGGGCCACCTATTTTGTGAAATAGCTTCTGAAAACTCTGATTCGAGTAGAGGGAGTCCTTTGCTCACATCGAGCCAGTTTGCAAAGAACGATACATTCCCAGATCCACATTCCTCATTTTCTTTTCAACCATTTGATGTCTATGATGTACTAAGTGCCTTATTGAAGATCAATGTAATAACAATTCACTGGGGCTGACTCACTTGATCCCTTTTTGCTGCTGCGGTTTGACCCACTTATTGCAGACTCATTAACCTATATTTTTTACTTGACTATTTTTTTCTAGGGCTATCCTTAAGATCTGGACAATTGCACAAGTCCTCCCCCTACATAAAGGCAAGAGCCTTCTGACTTGGACAATTAACGTCCAATTTTCAAGCTATCTTGCCTTGCCAAACTTTTAGAGACCCTGGCCAACTCTCTGCTAAGAATTTTTTTTACTTCTCGTTCTGGTTTGAGACACGAACATAACACTGTTTCAGTGGCTATACTTGTCTTAGATGATGTGCTACAGTTGAAGTCAGAAGTTTACATACACTTAGGTCTGAGTCATTAAAAGTCATTTTTCAACTACTCCACACATTTCTTGTTAATAAACTATAGTTTTGGCAAGTTGGTTAGGGCATCTATATTGCAGCAACATCTCAAGACATCAGTCAGGAAGTTAAAGCTTTGTTGCAAATGGGTCTTCCAAATGGACAATGATCCCAAGCATACTTCCAAAGTTGTGGCAAAATGGCTTAAGGACAACAAAGTCAAGGTATTGGAGTTGTAACGCTCGTCTGATGAAGAAGGAGTGGACCAAAGTGCAGCGTGGTACATGTTCATAATATTTTAATAAATCAGAACACATGAACAAATATAACAAAGAGACAAACAAACAGTTCTGTAAGGTAACTAAACTAAACAGAAAACAACTACCCACAAAGCTAGGTTGGAAAAAGGCTACCTAAGTATGATTCTCAATCAGAGACAATGACAGACAGCTGCCTCTGATTGAGAACCACACCCGGCCAAACACAAAGAAATAGGAAACATAGAAATAAAGAAACTAGAATGCCCACCCTAGTCACACCCTGGCCTAACCAAAATAGAGAATAAAAGACTCTCTATGGCCAGGGCGTGACAGGAGTGGCCATCACAAAGCCCTGACCTCAATCCTATAGAACATTTGTGGGCAGAACTGAAAAAGCGCGTGCGAGCAAGGGGGCCTACAAACCTGACTCAGTTACACCAGCTCTGTCAGGAGGAATGGGCCACAATTTGCCCAACTTATTGTGGGAAGCTTGCGGATGTCACGTTCCTGACCTATTTCTGTTAGTTTGTTATATGTGTTAGTTGGTCAGGACGTGAGGTTGGGTGGGCATTCTATGTTTTCTGTTTCTATGTTGGTTTATGGGTTGCCTGGTATGGCTCTTAATTAGAGGCAGGTGTTTGGCGTTCCTCTAATTAAGAGTCATATTTAGGTAGGTGTTTTCACAGTGTTCGTTGTGGGTGATTGTCTCCTGTGTTTGTGTATGTCGTTACGCCACACGGGACTGGTTTCGGTTTGTTTGTTCAGTGTCATTTATGTGTAGGCTTTTTTCCCTGTCCGTGCATTCTCGTGTGTTATGTGAGTCCGTCGTTCAGATCTGTCTACACCGTTTATTTGTTTTGTTAGTGTATTAGTCGAGTTCGTGTTTTTTCGTTAATAAATCATGTCTACAAACTCCGCTGCATTTTGGTTCGATCCCTGCTCCTCCTCTTCTGATGAAGAGGAGGAGGAAAACCGTTACAGCGGAAGGCTACCCAAAACATTTGGCCCAAGTTAAACAATTTAAAGGCAATGCTACCAAATACTAATTGAGTATAAGTAAACTTCTGACCCACTGGGAATGTGATGAAAGAAATGCAAGCTGAAATAAATCTGTCACGTTCCTGACCTATTTCTGTTAGTTTGTTATATGTGTTAGTTGGTCAGGACGTGAGTTTGGCTGGGCATTCTATGTTTTCTGTTTCTATGTTGGTTTTTGGGTTGCCTGGTATGGCTCTTAATTAGAGGCAGGTGTTTGGCGTTCCTCTAATTAAGAGTCATATTTAGGTAGGCGTTGTCACAGTGTTCGTTGTGGGTGATTGTCTTCCGTGTCTGTGTCTGTACACCACGCGGGACTGTTTACGGTTTGTTCGGTTTGTGTAGTCTATGTTTCCTATTCGTGCGTTCTTCTTGTTTTATGTAAGTTCGTCGTCTAGGTCTGTCTACACCGTTTTGTTGTTTTGTTAGTTTAGTCAAGTTAGTGTTTTCGTTAATAAAATATGTCATTTCACTACGCTGCGCCTTGGTTCCCTCAATACTCCTCCTCTTCAGATGAAGAGGAGGAGGACTGCCGTTACAGAATCACCCACCAAAAATCCAGAACCAAGCAGCGTAATTTTGAGCAACGGGCAAGTATACAGGACTTGTGGAGTTGGGAGCAAATATTTAACGGAGAAGGACCATGGGCTAAAGTGAATCACCTTCCATGGGAACGGCTGGAGGCAGCTCGGAGAGTGGAGGAAAAGAGAGAGAGGAACCGGAGTTATGAGGGGACGCGTCTTGCACGGAAGCCCAAAAAGCCTGTGAGTAACACCCAAAAATTTCTTGGGGGGGGGGGGGCTAAGAGGTAGTGGGCCAAGGGCAGGTAGGAGACCTGCGCCCACTTCCCAGGCTTACCGTGGAGAGCGGGAGTACGGGCAGGCGCCGTGTTACGCAGTAGAGCGCACGGTGTCTCCTGTACGAGTGCATAGCCCAGTGCGGGTTATTCCACCTCCCCGCACTGGTAGGGCTAGATTGGGCATTGAGCCAGGTGTCATGAGGCCGGCTCAACGCATCTGGTCTTCAGTGCGTCTCCTCGGGCCGGCATACATGGCACCTGCCTTACGCATGGTTTCCCCGGTTCGCCTACATAGGCCGGTGCGGGTTATTCCACCTCCCCGCACTGGTTGGGCGACCGGGAGCATTCAACCAGGTAAGGTTGGGCAGGCTCAATGCTCAAGAGAGCCAGTACGCCTGCACGGTCCGGTATTTCCGGCGCCACCTCCCCGCCCCAGCCTAGTACCTACAGTGCCTACACTACGCACTAGGCTACCAGTGCGTCTCCTGAGCCCTGTTCCTCCTCCACGCACTCTCCCTGTAGTGCGTGTATCCAGTTCGGTGCCTCCAGTTCCGGCACCACGCACTAAGCCTCCTGTGCGTCTCCAGAGCCCTGTACACACTGTTTCTTCTCCCCCTACTAATCCTGATGTGCTTGCCCTCAGCCCGGTGCCACCAGTGCCGGTACCACGCACCAGGTATAGAGTGGGCTTTGAGAGTCCAGTGTGCCCTGTCCCTGCTCCCCGCACTAGCATGAAGGTGCGTGTCCTTAGCCCGGTGCCTCCAGTTCCGGCACCACGCACCAGGTCTACAGTGCGCCTTATCCGGCCAGAGCCATCCGTCTCCCTAGCGCCATCTGAGCCATCCGTCTCCCCAGCGCCATCTGAGCCATCCGTCTCCCCAGCGCCATCTGAGCCATCCGTCTCCCCAGCGCCATCTGAGCCATCCGTCTGCAATGAGCCTGCAAAGCCGCCCGTCTGCCATGAGCCTGCAAAGCCGCCCGTCTGCCATGAGCCTACAGAGCCGTCCGCCAGACAGGAGCCGCTAGAGCCGTCCGCCAGACAGGAGCCGCTAGAGCCGTCCGCCAGACAGGAGCCGCTAGAGCCGCCCGCCAGACAGGAGCCGCTAGAGCCGTCCGTCAGACAGGATCTGCCAGAGCCGCCAACCAGACAGGATCTGCCAGAGCCGCCAACCAGACAGGATCTGCCAGAGCCGCCAACCAGACAGGATCTGCCAGAGCCGCCAACCAGACAGGATCTGCCAGAGCCGCCAACCAGACAGGATCTGCCAGAGCCGCCAACCAGACAGGATCTGCCAGAGCCGCCAACCAGACAGGATCTGCCAGAGCCGCCAGAGAGCCATGAGCGTCCAGAGCCGTCAGCCTGCCATGAGCGTCGAGAGCCGTCAGCCTGCCATGAGCGTCGAGAGCCGTCAGCCTGCCATGAGCGTCGAGAGCCGTCAGCCTGCCATGAGCGTCGAGAGCCGTCAGCCTGCCATGAGCGTCGAGAGCCGTCAGCCTGCCATGAGCGTCGAGAGCCGTCAGCCTGCCATGAGCGTCGAGAGCCGTCAGCGAGCCATGAGCGTCGAGAGCCGTCAGCGAGCCATGAGCGTCGAGAGCCGTCAGCGAGCCATGAGCGTCCAGAGCCTTCAGCCAGCCATGAGCGTCGAGAGCCGTCAGCCAGCCATGAGCGTCGAGAGCCGTCAGCCTGCTATGAGCGTCCAGATTCGTCAGTCAGCCATGAGCTGCCCTTCAGCCAGAAACGGCTATATACCCAGAACTGCCCTTCAGTCCAGAGCTGTCTCTCTGTCCGGAGCTGCCCTTCAGTCCGGAGTTGCCCCTCTATCCTGATCTCCCTCTCTATCCTGAGCTACCTCTATATTCTTATCTATCCCTCTGTCTTGTGCTATCCCTCTGTCTTGATCTATCTCTCTGTCCCGGTGTTGTCCCTGTCAGTGATGTTACCAAGAGGATTTTGTGGGGGTTGAATGAGGGTGGACATTTTTAGGGGGAGATGGAGGCTAGGATGGATTATGGTGGGGTGGGGACCTCGCCCGGAGCCTGAGCCACCACCGTGGTCAGATGCCCACCCAGACCCTCCCCTAGACTTTGTGCTGGTGCGCCCGGAGTTCGCACCTTATGGGGGGGGTTATGTCACGTTCCTGACCTATTTCTGTTAGTTTGTTATATGTGTTAGTTGGTCAGGACGTGAGGTTGGGTGGGCATTCTATGTTTTCTGTTTCTATGTTGGTTTATGGGTTGCCTGGTATGGCTCTTAATTAGAGGCAGGTGTTTGGCGTTCCTCTAATTAAGAGTCATATTTAGGTAGGTGTTTTCACAGTGTTCGTTGTGGGTGATTGTCTCCTGTGTTTGTGTATGTCGTTACGCCACACGGGACTGGTTTCGGTTTGTTTGTTCAGTGTCATTTATGTGTAGGCTTTTTTCCCTGTCCGTGCATTCTCGTGTGTTATGTGAGTCCGTCGTTCAGATCTGTCTACACCGTTTATTTGTTTTGTTAGTGTATTAGTCGAGTTCGTGTTTTTTCGTTAATAAATCATGTCTACAAACTCCGCTGCATTTTGGTTCGATCCCTGCTCCTCCTCTTCTGATGAAGAGGAGGAGGAAAACCGTTACAGCGGAAGGCTACCCAAAACATTTGGCCCAAGTTAAACAATTTAAAGGCAATGCTACCAAATACTAATTGAGTATAAGTAAACTTCTGACCCACTGGGAATGTGATGAAAGAAATGCAAGCTGAAATAAATCTGTCACGTTCCTGACCTATTTCTGTTAGTTTGTTATATGTGTTAGTTGGTCAGGACGTGAGTTTGGCTGGGCATTCTATGTTTTCTGTTTCTATGTTGGTTTTTGGGTTGCCTGGTATGGCTCTTAATTAGAGGCAGGTGTTTGGCGTTCCTCTAATTAAGAGTCATATTTAGGTAGGCGTTGTCACAGTGTTCGTTGTGGGTGATTGTCTTCCGTGTCTGTGTCTGTACACCACGCGGGACTGTTTACGGTTTGTTCGGTTTGTGTAGTCTATGTTTCCTATTCGTGCGTTCTTCTTGTTTTATGTAAGTTCGTCGTCTAGGTCTGTCTACACCGTTTTGTTGTTTTGTTAGTTTAGTCAAGTTAGTGTTTTCGTTAATAAAATATGTCATTTCACTACGCTGCGCCTTGGTTCCCTCAATACTCCTCCTCTTCAGATGAAGAGGAGGAGGACTGCCGTTACAGAATCACCCACCAAAAATCCAGAACCAAGCAGCGTAATTTTGAGCAACGGGCAAGTATACAGGACTTGTGGAGTTGGGAGCAAATATTTAACGGAGAAGGACCATGGGCTAAAGTGAATCACCTTCCATGGGAACGGCTGGAGGCAGCTCGGAGAGTGGAGGAAAAGAGAGAGAGGAACCGGAGTTATGAGGGGACGCGTCTTGCACGGAAGCCCAAAAAGCCTGTGAGTAACACCCAAAAATTTCTTGGGGGGGGGGGGGCTAAGAGGTAGTGGGCCAAGGGCAGGTAGGAGACCTGCGCCCACTTCCCAGGCTTACCGTGGAGAGCGGGAGTACGGGCAGGCGCCGTGTTACGCAGTAGAGCGCACGGTGTCTCCTGTACGAGTGCATAGCCCAGTGCGGGTTATTCCACCTCCCCGCACTGGTAGGGCTAGATTGGGCATTGAGCCAGGTGTCATGAGGCCGGCTCAACGCATCTGGTCTTCAGTGCGTCTCCTCGGGCCGGCATACATGGCACCTGCCTTACGCATGGTTTCCCCGGTTCGCCTACATAGGCCGGTGCGGGTTATTCCACCTCCCCGCACTGGTTGGGCGACCGGGAGCATTCAACCAGGTAAGGTTGGGCAGGCTCAATGCTCAAGAGAGCCAGTACGCCTGCACGGTCCGGTATTTCCGGCGCCACCTCCCCGCCCCAGCCTAGTACCTACAGTGCCTACACTACGCACTAGGCTACCAGTGCGTCTCCTGAGCCCTGTTCCTCCTCCACGCACTCTCCCTGTAGTGCGTGTATCCAGTTCGGTGCCTCCAGTTCCGGCACCACGCACTAAGCCTCCTGTGCGTCTCCAGAGCCCTGTACACACTGTTTCTTCTCCCCCTACTAATCCTGATGTGCTTGCCCTCAGCCCGGTGCCACCAGTGCCGGTACCACGCACCAGGTATAGAGTGGGCTTTGAGAGTCCAGTGTGCCCTGTCCCTGCTCCCCGCACTAGCATGAAGGTGCGTGTCCTTAGCCCGGTGCCTCCAGTTCCGGCACCACGCACCAGGTCTACAGTGCGCCTTATCCGGCCAGAGCCATCCGTCTCCCTAGCGCCATCTGAGCCATCCGTCTCCCCAGCGCCATCTGAGCCATCCGTCTCCCCAGCGCCATCTGAGCCATCCGTCTCCCCAGCGCCATCTGAGCCATCCGTCTGCAATGAGCCTGCAAAGCCGCCCGTCTGCCATGAGCCTGCAAAGCCGCCCGTCTGCCATGAGCCTACAGAGCCGTCCGCCAGACAGGAGCCGCTAGAGCCGTCCGCCAGACAGGAGCCGCTAGAGCCGTCCGCCAGACAGGAGCCGCTAGAGCCGCCCGCCAGACAGGAGCCGCTAGAGCCGTCCGTCAGACAGGATCTGCCAGAGCCGCCAACCAGACAGGATCTGCCAGAGCCGCCAACCAGACAGGATCTGCCAGAGCCGCCAACCAGACAGGATCTGCCAGAGCCGCCAACCAGACAGGATCTGCCAGAGCCGCCAACCAGACAGGATCTGCCAGAGCCGCCAACCAGACAGGATCTGCCAGAGCCGCCAACCAGACAGGATCTGCCAGAGCCGCCAGAGAGCCATGAGCGTCCAGAGCCGTCAGCCTGCCATGAGCGTCGAGAGCCGTCAGCCTGCCATGAGCGTCGAGAGCCGTCAGCCTGCCATGAGCGTCGAGAGCCGTCAGCCTGCCATGAGCGTCGAGAGCCGTCAGCCTGCCATGAGCGTCGAGAGCCGTCAGCCTGCCATGAGCGTCGAGAGCCGTCAGCCTGCCATGAGCGTCGAGAGCCGTCAGCGAGCCATGAGCGTCGAGAGCCGTCAGCGAGCCATGAGCGTCGAGAGCCGTCAGCGAGCCATGAGCGTCCAGAGCCTTCAGCCAGCCATGAGCGTCGAGAGCCGTCAGCCAGCCATGAGCGTCGAGAGCCGTCAGCCTGCTATGAGCGTCCAGATTCGTCAGTCAGCCATGAGCTGCCCTTCAGCCAGAAACGGCTATATACCCAGAACTGCCCTTCAGTCCAGAGCTGTCTCTCTGTCCGGAGCTGCCCTTCAGTCCGGAGTTGCCCCTCTATCCTGATCTCCCTCTCTATCCTGAGCTACCTCTATATTCTTATCTATCCCTCTGTCTTGTGCTATCCCTCTGTCTTGATCTATCTCTCTGTCCCGGTGTTGTCCCTGTCAGTGATGTTACCAAGAGGATTTTGTGGGGGTTGAATGAGGGTGGACATTTTTAGGGGGAGATGGAGGCTAGGATGGATTATGGTGGGGTGGGGACCTCGCCCGGAGCCTGAGCCACCACCGTGGTCAGATGCCCACCCAGACCCTCCCCTAGACTTTGTGCTGGTGCGCCCGGAGTTCGCACCTTATGGGGGGGGTTATGTCACGTTCCTGACCTATTTCTGTTAGTTTGTTATATGTGTTAGTTGGTCAGGACGTGAGGTTGGGTGGGCATTCTATGTTTTCTGTTTCTATGTTGGTTTATGGGTTGCCTGGTATGGCTCTTAATTAGAGGCAGGTGTTTGGCGTTCCTCTAATTAAGAGTCATATTTAGGTAGGTGTTTTCACAGTGTTCGTTGTGGGTGATTGTCTCCTGTGTTTGTGTATGTCGTTACGCCACACGGGACTGGTTTCGGTTTGTTTGTTCAGTGTCATTTATGTGTAGGCTTTTTTCCCTGTCCGTGCATTCTCGTGTGTTATGTGAGTCCGTCGTTCAGATCTGTCTACACCGTTTATTTGTTTTGTTAGTGTATTAGTCGAGTTCGTGTTTTTTCGTTAATAAATCATGTCTACAAACTCCGCTGCATTTTGGTTCGATCCCTGCTCCTCCTCTTCTGATGAAGAGGAGGAGGAAAACCGTTACAGCGGAAGGCTACCCAAAACATTTGGCCCAAGTTAAACAATTTAAAGGCAATGCTACCAAATACTAATTGAGTATAAGTAAACTTCTGACCCACTGGGAATGTGATGAAAGAAATGCAAGCTGAAATAAATCTGTCACGTTCCTGACCTATTTCTGTTAGTTTGTTATATGTGTTAGTTGGTCAGGACGTGAGTTTGGCTGGGCATTCTATGTTTTCTGTTTCTATGTTGGTTTTTGGGTTGCCTGGTATGGCTCTTAATTAGAGGCAGGTGTTTGGCGTTCCTCTAATTAAGAGTCATATTTAGGTAGGCGTTGTCACAGTGTTCGTTGTGGGTGATTGTCTTCCGTGTCTGTGTCTGTACACCACGCGGGACTGTTTACGGTTTGTTCGGTTTGTGTAGTCTATGTTTCCTATTCGTGCGTTCTTCTTGTTTTATGTAAGTTCGTCGTCTAGGTCTGTCTACACCGTTTTGTTGTTTTGTTAGTTTAGTCAAGTTAGTGTTTTCGTTAATAAAATATGTCATTTCACTACGCTGCGCCTTGGTTCCCTCAATACTCCTCCTCTTCAGATGAAGAGGAGGAGGACTGCCGTTACAGAATCACCCACCAAAAATCCAGAACCAAGCAGCGTAATTTTGAGCAACGGGCAAGTATACAGGACTTGTGGAGTTGGGAGCAAATATTTAACGGAGAAGGACCATGGGCTAAAGTGAATCACCTTCCATGGGAACGGCTGGAGGCAGCTCGGAGAGTGGAGGAAAAGAGAGAGAGGAACCGGAGTTATGAGGGGACGCGTCTTGCACGGAAGCCCAAAAAGCCTGTGAGTAACACCCAAAAATTTCTTGGGGGGGGGGGGGGGGGGCTAAGAGGTAGTGGGCCAAGGGCAGGTAGGAGACCTGCGCCCACTTCCCAGGCTTACCGTGGAGAGCGGGGGTACGGGCAGGCGCCGTGTTACGCAGTAGAGCGCACGGTGTCTCCTGTACGAGTGCATAGCCCAGTGCGGGTTATTCCACCTCCCCGCACTGGTAGGGCTAGATTGGGCATTGAGCCAGGTGTCATGAGGCCGGCTCAACGCATCTGGTCTTCAGTGCGTCTCCTCGGGCCGGCATACATGGCACCTGCCTTACGCATGGTTTCCCCGGTTCGCCTACATAGGCCGGTGCGGGTTATTCCACCTCCCCGCACTGGTTGGAGGACCGGGAGCATTCAACCAGGTAAGGTTGGGCAGGCTCAATGCTCAAGAGAGCCAGTACGCCTGCACGGTCCGGTATTTCGGCGCCACCTCCCCGCCCCAGCCTAGTACCTACAGTGCCTACACTACGCACTAGGCTACCAGTGCGTCTCCTGAGCCCTGTACACACTGTTTCTTCTCCCCCTACTAATCCTGATGTGCTTGCCCTCAGCCCGGTGCCACCAGTGCCGGTACCACGCACCAGGTATAGAGTGGGCTTTGAGAGTCCAGTGTGCCCTGTCCCTGCTCCCCGCACTAGCATGAAGGTGCGTGTCCTTAGCCCGGTGCCTCCAGTTCCGGCACCACGCACCAGGTCTACAGTGCGCCTTATCCGGCCAGAGCCATCCGTCTCCCTAGCGCCATCTGAGCCATCCGTCTCCCCAGCGCCATCTGAGCCATCCGTCTCCCCAGCGCCATCTGAGCCATCCGTCTCCCCAGCGCCATCTGAGCCATCCGTCTGCAATGAGCCTGCAAAGCCGCCCGTCTGCCATGAGCCTGCAAAGCCGCCCGTCTGCCATGAGCCTACAGAGCCGTCCGCCAGACAGGAGCCGCTAGAGCCGTCCGCCAGACAGGAGCCGCTAGAGCCGTCCGCCAGACAGGAGCCGCTAGAGCCGCCCGCCAGACAGGAGCCGCTAGAGCCGTCCGTCAGACAGGATCTGCCAGAGCCGCCAACCAGACAGGATCTGCCAGAGCCGCCAACCAGACAGGATCTGCCAGAGCCGCCAACCAGACAGGATCTGCCAGAGCCGCCAACCAGACAGGATCTGCCAGAGCCGCCAACCAGACAGGATCTGCCAGAGCCGCCAACCAGACAGGATCTGCCAGAGCCGCCAGAGAGCCATGAGCGTCCAGAGCCGTCAGCCTGCCATGAGCGTCGAGAGCCGTCAGCCTGCCATGAGCGTCGAGAGCCGTCAGCCTGCCATGAGCGTCGAGAGCCGTCAGCCTGCCATGAGCGTCGAGAGCCGTCAGCCTGCCATGAGCGTCGAGAGCCGTCAGCCTGCCATGAGCGTCGAGAGCCGTCAGCGAGCCATGAGCGTCGAGAGCCGTCAGCGAGCCATGAGCGTCGAGAGCCGTCAGCGAGCCATGAGCGTCCAGAGCCTTCAGCCAGCCATGAGCGTCGAGAGCCGTCAGCCAGCCATGAGAGTCGAGAGCCGTCAGCCTGCTATGAGCGTCCAGATTCGTCAGTCAGCCATGAGCTGCCCTTCAGCCAGAAACGGCTATATACCCAGAACTGCCCTTCAGTCCAGAGCTGTCTCTCTGTCCGGAGCTGCCCTTCAGTCCGGAGTTGCCCCTCTATCCTGATCTCCCTCTCTATCCTGAGCTACCTCTATATTCTTATCTATCCCTCTGTCTTGTGCTATCCCTCTGTCTTGATCTATCTCTCTGTCCCGGTGTTGTCCCTGTCAGTGATGTTACCAAGAGGATTTTGTGGGGGTTGAATGAGGGTGGACATTTTTAGGGGGAGATGGAGGCTAGGATGGATTATGGTGGGGTGGGGACCTCGCCCGGAGCCTGAGCCACCACCGTGGTCAGATGCCCACCCAGACCCTCCCCTAGACTTTGTGCTGGTGCGCCCGGAGTTCGCACCTTATGGGGGGGGTTATGTCACGTTCCTGACCTATTTCTGTTAGTTTGTTATATGTGTTAGTTGGTCAGGACGTGAGTTTGGGTGGGCATTCTATGTTTTCTGTTTCTATGTTGGTTTTTGGGTTGCCTGGTATGGCTCTTAATTAGAGGCAGGTGTTTGGCGTTCCTCTAATTAAGAGTCATATTTAGGTAGGCGTTGTCACAGTGTTCGTTGTGGGTGATTGTCTTCCGTGTCTGTGTCTGTACACCACGCGGGACTGTTTACGGTTTGTTCGGTTTGTGTAGTCTATGTTTCCTATTCTTGCGTTCTTCTTGTTTTATGTAAGTTCGTCGTCTAGGTCTGTCTACACCGTTTTGTTGTTTTGTTAGTTTAGTCAAGTTAGTGTTTTCGTTAATAAAATATGTCATTTCACTACGCTGCGCCTTGGTTCCCTCAATACTCCTCCTCTTCAGATGAAGAGGAGGAGGACTGCCGTTACAAAATCATTCTCTCTACTATTATTCTGACATTTCACATTCCTAAAATATAGTGGTTAAAATATAATATAACATAAGAATGTGAAATGTCAGAATAATAGTAGAGAGAATGATTTATTTCAGCTTTTATTTCTTTCATCACATTCCCTGTTCAAAGGTTGTCTGATATAGGCCTATATTGGTTCAAAAACTACAGTATCTAGCTTACTGACGGTATCCAATCTAGTTCCTCAATATTACGAAAGGTGTGCTGCATGGGTCGATTTTGGGCCCTGTTCTCTTCAGTATGTATATAAATAATATTGGTCTATCTGTTAAAACTTCTAACATTCATCTCCACACGGATGATTCAGTTACAGTATTTACTCCTGTGCCCCCTCAGTACAGCAGGCCATTTATGACCTTCAGCATGGTTTTAACTCAATTCAAAAATTGCTTACTGATCTTATTAAACTAGTGCTAAATGCTTATTAAAGCATGTTTATGTTGTTCTCTCGGTCTTGTAATATTGACCCTGTGAACCTACATATTTGCACACAAATTAAGCAAGTTCCCCAATATAAGTACTTGGCAATAAGCTCTCTTTTAAAACACACATTGAAAAACAAAAAGGCTGAGAATTAAGATTGCTTAGATAGAGTCAAGGATATGTTTTGTATAATTCTACAAAGTCCTAGTAAAAACGTAGGCCTATAGCCTATTTTCGTTTCCCTTACAATAAAAACATGACTGTAATTAATTTTATCAACTTTATTTGTAGATTCGATTAGTTTTAGACTTATAGTAATTATTAATAAAGTCCAGTTACAGCTTCTTTTGAAAAGTAGAAACGAAAAGATGATAATAATAATATAATCAGCCAGGTGCAGGTGAAATTGTTTGCTGTATTCCTAAACAAATGCACCAGTGTATGAACAAGTTGCCAATGGTCACATTTCTGCTTTCACGAGTCTCAAAACCACAGTCTCACACTCAGACTCAGACTCACCGCTGGCCTGGTTGATTTTTCCCCCAGAAATGCAAAGCAACTGAGCAAGTACTTGGTTTCGACATCGGCGGACCAAAACTTAACTGAAGTCACGTGCACCATTATCAGTTTCTATCTGGTTTCTGGCGCCCTATCATCCATTGACTACAGAAGAGCATATTTCAGTTTTTTGTTTATTATGTTACTAGTTTTTGCTAATAGCAGCCAAATAAATGTTGCCGTGCGAATGGTCATGTGCTGAATGCATGGACAGCACGGATATGAGCAGTGTTAAACACAAACATTTAGGAAAAGTCAGGGAAGGAGCAGGACATAGCCTTTTTGGTGGGCAGATACGTTCCCCTTAAAAAAACGTCTCTAGTTTGGGCAAACTTGAAACTTATAAAGGCTTCATAATGGCTTCATAAAGGCTTTATGAACACCACATCAATTCATCACAAACCCTACCTGTATGTGTAAGGGCCAACCTGAGAGACGAAAGGCTTGGCTCCAGCCAGGAACTCGTCTGGGTTGGTGACGTTAAAAAAGAAGTACTGCATGAAGATGGGAGGAGGAGGGTTCTTCCATGTCTCAAACACACGGCTGCCCTCTGTCAGAGTTATCTCCTGAAAGATACAAACATAGAACCAATCAATCAAATGTATTTTATAAAGCCCATTTTACATCAGTTGTCAATTTGAATATGAAGAATGCTGAATTATGGGGTCTGTTTTGTGCACATCAACTTCTGTGTTGCCTGCTCTTTGGTGTTTAGGCCGGTGAGAACATGGTGCAGTTGAAGTCGGAAGTTTACATACACTTAGGTTGGAGTCATTAAAACTCGTTTTTCAACCGCTCCACAAATTTCTTAATAGGGGGCGCTGTTTTCACTTTGGGAAAAAATCGTGCCCAAATTAAACGGCCTTGTACTCTGTTCTTGATCATACAATATGCATATTATTATGAGTATTGGATAGAAAACACTCTGACGTTTCTAAAACTGTTTGAATTATATCTGTGAGTAAAACAGAACTCATTTGGCAGCAAACTTCCAAACAGGAAGTGAAAATTTTGAAAATGGGGCTCTGTGTCAGGGCCTGCCTATTCAACTGGCTTATATTTATGGATCTGTATGCACTTCATACGCCTTCCACTAGATGTCAACAGCCAGTAGAATGTTGAATGGGGTGTCTAGCTTGATGTGAGACCGAATGAGAGCTTTTGGAGTGACAGGTCCGCTCTTTTGTCAGTATTCAACTGCGCACCAGGGAACCTCACATTGTCTTCTGAAAAGTGTTAGGTATATACGACGAAATGCTCCGGCTCTGATTTTATTGGATACATATGAGAAAAACATCATAAAGTAGGATTTTCAACCGAGTTTGACCAGTTTATTCGACGTTTATTGGGAATTTGGGAATTTTTCGTTCCAGGGGCAAAGATTTCTTGGACATGTGCCCTCCACATGGCTAGCCAAAGTTGCTAATTCGACAGAAGAAATGGACATTCTAAAACAAAACAACGATTTATTCTGGAACTAGGACTCCTTGCACAACATTCTGATGGAAGATCATCAAAAGTAAGAGAATATTTATGATGTTATTTCATATTTTTGTGGTTTGTGTTGTCTCCAACAAGGCGGAGAATTGGTGAGCGCTGTCTCACAATATTGCATGCTGTATGTTGTACTAAAGTAATTTTTTTGAAATCTACCACAGTGGTTGCATTAAGAACCAGTGTATCTTTCATTTGCTGCACAACATGTATTTTTAGTAAAGTTTATGATGAGTGTTTTGGTTAGAATACGTGACTGTCCATAATATCTCCGGACCATTTGGTGGATCATAGCAACGTATTCACAATGTAAAACCAGGATTTGTAGCTCTAAATATGCACATTTTCGAACAAAACATAAATGTATTGTATAACATGATATTATAAGACTGTCATCTGATGAAGTTGTTCAAAGGTTAGTGATTAATTTTATCTCTATTTGTGGGTTTTGTGAAAGCTATCTTTACGGTGAATAAATGGCATTGTGTGTTTGGCTATTGTGGTGAGCTAATATAAATATATATTGTGTTTTCGCTGTAAAACATTTTAAAAATCGGAAATGATGGCTGGATTCACAAGATGTTTATCTTTCATTTGCTTTATTGGACTTGTGATTTCATGAAATTATATTATATGATATCCCTGTCGCGTTAGGCTAGGCTATGCTAGTCAGCTTTTTTGATGAGGAGGATTCCGGATCCGGGAGGGTGACTCGTTAGAGATTTATTATTAACAAACTATAGTTTTGGCAAGTCGGTTAGGACATTGTCGTGTCTTTACTATCATTAACTGAAGACTGATAGTTTTTATCAAAGATTCTCTGTAATTAGTTATTACGCAATCAACTGATTAATAACGTAACTAATTAACTAGGATGTTGGGGCACCAAGGAAAAATATTCAGATTACAAAGTTATCATTTCCTAAAATAACTTTCCAGATATTTTATCTGATCAATTATTCTACGAATTAATTAATTATTTACTTTACCTCACGTTAGTCTCATTCCAAACGTCGTAAATTGTTGGTTATCTGCACGAACCCATTCTTCACTATGAGTCATCCATACATCAATTGTCTTAAATCATTTATTTATTACTAACTAAGTAAGTCACAGAACTGCACAAACAAACAAACAAACAAATTAAATGTGGTTACAAGAAATGATAGGAGAATCGGCCCTAGTGGGCATGGCGGCTTGTTAGACCAAAGGGAAGTGGGGGTCAACTGAGATGAGACACTACAAAATTCATAATTATAACAATTGAAATGCTAATCCTTTGCACATGAACGCTCACTCATTCGGGAACAATTGCAATCAATATACACTGCTCAAAAAAATAAAGGGAACACACCGGTACCTCCGCCTTAGTGCAAGGAGGTGCACTGCCAGAGCCCTGCAAAATGACCTCCAGCAGGCCACTGGCCACTGGTTACATCAGCCCTGTCAGGAGGAATGTGCCAAAATTCACCCAACTAATTGTGGGAATCTTATGGAAGGCTAGTTAAATAAGTTAAATAATTTAAAGGCAATGCAACCAATTACTAATTGAGTGTATGTAAACTTCTGACCCACTGGGAATGTGATGAAAGAAATGAAAGCTGAAATAAATAATTCTCTCTACTATTATTCTGACATTTCACATTCTTAAAATAAAGTCATGATCCTAACTGACCTAAGACAGGGACTTTTTACTCGGATTAAATGTCAGGAATTGTGAAAAACTGAGTTTAAATGTATTTGGCTAAGGTGTATGTAAACGTCCGACTTCAACTGTACATTTTACAAATCCCGTATATTTTACATCGGTTATCTTGTTTTTATTAGTCCCACCCTTCAGCTCCATTCAACCCCTCCCATCTATCTCTTAACACCATCAATTTTGGATTTCTATTTGCCATATATTTTTCAACTGTGCCGTGATGCTTCACAAAAGTACTGAACCTTTCTATTCTCATAGCTTCTACAGATTGTAAATTAAAGATAAAAAAATTAATAAAAAATAATTATAATAATATTGCTCGATTGACTATGACTTTTCAAATCACCCAGTATGGCTATCTGCAGCGTTACAGTGCCTTGCAAAAGTATTCATCCCCCTTGGCGTTTTTCCTATTTTGTTGCATTACAACCTGTAACTTAAATTGATTTTTATTTGGATTTCCTGTAATGGCCATACACAAATATTACTGTTACTGTTTGATCAGGTTGCAGTTCCAATAGCTCACTGTTCTCATTTCACTATACAGTGAAACAGTGAAATGTAATGTGATTCAGTTCGGATTTCAAAACTACTTTTGCACTCAACAAGTGTAAACTTTGATACAAAGTATGAGGATTCAAGACTGAATCCTGAAGTAACTTCTTAACATCAGCTCCACTGATGTGAACATCTATTATGCTCAACCATGTCAATATTTGATTTACGCTGGTATACAGTGCATTCGGGAAGTATTCAGACCCCTTCCCTTTTTACACCTTGTGTTATGTTACAGCTTTATTCTAAAATAGATTACATTTTTTTTAAATCTCATAAATCGACACACAATACCCCATAATGACAAAGCGAAAACAGGTTTTAGATTTTTTTGCACATTTATTCAAGATAAAAAAACAGAAATACCTTACATTAGTATTCAGACTTTGCTAGGAGACTCAAATTTGAGCTCAGGTGCATCCTGTTTCCATTGATTATCCTTGAGATGTTTCTACAACTTGATTGGAGTCCACCAATGTGGTAAATTCAATTGATTGGACATACATTTATTTATACTATTTGGAAAGGCACACACCTGTCTATATAAGGTTCCACAGTTGACAGTGCATTTCAGATCAAAAACCAAGCCATGAGGTCGAAGGAATTGTCCATAGAGCTCCGAGACAGGATTATGTCGTTGCACAGATCTGGGGTAGGGCACCAAAAAATGTCTGCAGCATTGAAGGTCCTGAAGAACACAGTGGCCTCCATCCAGAAGGATACCCATCTCTGCAGTACTCCACCAATCACACCTTTATGGTAGAGTGGCCAGACGAAAGCCACTCCTCGGGTAAAAGGCACATGACAGCCCACTTGGAGTTTGCCAAAAGGCACCTAAAGGACTCTCAGACCATGAGAAATAAGATTCTCTGGTCTGATGAAACCAAGATTGAACTCTTTGGCCTGGATGCCAAGCGTCATGTCTCGAGGAAACCTGGCACCATCCCTGTGGCCCAGCCAGAGCCCAAACTTGAACCCGATCGAACATTTCTGGAGAGACCTGAAAATAGCTGTGCAGTGACGCTCCGCATCCAACCTGCAGAGAAGAATGGGATAATCTCCCCAAATACAGGTGTGACAAGCTTGTAGCGTCATACCCAATAAGACTCGAGGCAGTAATCGTTGCCAAAGGTGCTTCAACAAAGTACTGAGTAAAACGTATGTAAATGTGATATTTAAGGCTGTTTTTGCTTTGTCATTATGGGGTATTGTGTGTAGATTGATGATGGGGGAAAAAACGATTTAATCTATTTTAGAGGAAGGCATTAATGTAACAAAATATGGAAAAAGTCAAGGTGGCTATTAGGTGGCTTCCCATGGAAGGATACTTATTTACCTCAATCATAACTCTTTAACTACTAGAGCAGCACATCCAAAGTTTTGAAATTGAAAGTTCCTTCCTAACTTTGAACTTCATGGCTGCAAGAAAACAAAAACATGCCTCCCTGGGGTGTGGCGATGGAGGGGAGGAGTGGTAGAGGGATGGAGGGGAAAGGCCCTCGCTTTGTCTACGGTAACCAATGGAAATCCTTTCACCAGCCAAACTGACTGAGAGAGACACTATAATTTGTCTGTGTTGATCATGTGATTGGTGAGCTCCATGGCACTGACCTCTGGTCTGAACACACAAACTGAGAGAGAGAGAGAGAGACCCAGTGGATGTCACAATTACCCCAGCACAATTATGGATGGCACAATTACCCCAGCACAGGGACAAAGACCCAAGCCACCAGTGGGTGAGGGGTGAAGATATGCCCTCTCAACCTCTCCAACGACAAAACGACCAGCTGAGTTGCTCAGGATAATGTGCCTGTCATCTTAGATAGGAGTGACTTGCCTAGTTAAATAAAGGTCAAATAAAAGTAAATAAACACAGCATAGAAGATGATCAACCTCAGTCAGGGTTGTTCTTTTCACGCAACATTCTATGAAAAATATATAACATTTTCTGGTGCAGATGTAACATGTAGGCTTTGATGTTGAGGTCTTTCTTCATGTTGACAAGCTTTGGGGGTTAAAACCAAATGCATTCATACATTTCCTTCTCTACACAGCCATCTCAAACATGTTGGTGGGCATTGTTCTAGTCTAGGCTAAGGTCACCTCTCTAGTTGGCCGATCGTGATCCTTTACTACAGTGACCCAGATAGGGACTGTGGAGCTGCCAAACACTTCAGGGTGCGTCCCATTCCCTATACAGTGCACTACTTTTGACCAGATCTGGTCAAAAGCAGATCACTATATAGGGAATTGGGTGCCACAGCTCTCGCTGTTACCCAATAAGCCAGCCTACCATACTGTGTGAAAGAGGCTTACCACACAAAGAGGGCAGACTACTGAGTTCAGAAGGGTTTCTGTGGTTTGAGTTATGAGCTCGGTTCTGTCCCAAATGGCACCTTATTCCATATTCCCATAACCCTCTTTCAAGCCATGAGTTGATATGAGGAGTGGTCTCTCCACTATGCCGAGAGGTCCAAGACAATAACAAGTTTGTGTGCGCGTGCGTGCGTGCGTATGTGCTTTTGTGTCTGTGCACCTGTTGCATTTCCAGTATGTTTTCCTGGCCATCCCTCAGCATCACACAGTCACTCAGTGCACAATGTTTGCATCCCAAATGGCACACTTTATATTGTACTACTTTTGACCAGGGCCCAAAGGGTAGTAGTGCAATTTATAGGGAATAGGGTGCCATTTGGGACACACCCCTTTAATGAGTAACCTAATTAAACAAACTCTAGAGACTAAACAAACATTTGTTGTTTCAACATCCACATTTTGTAACATTCTCTCAAGAGATAAAGTCCAGATTTGTGTGGTCTATTCTTGGTCAGGTCCGTCACATCAGGACAGTGTGTGTGTTGTGTGTGTGTTGTGTGTATCTCACATCAGGATAGTGAGTAAAGGACCATTGCTTGCCTGGCTGGCATAACCTCTGCATACTCTGCAACCTCTGCAATTGGCTGACTCCTAAGACCTATGACCCTGGTCTGTCACCCAATTGAATCTCAAAGCGCTTCAAGAGCAAAAATTAACAAGCAATATATCATGGCAAGTCAACCAATAGAAGCCAAATCTTTGAAAGTTGCATCCCCCGAAGATGGAGAGGGTCAGTTCATGGCTTGAGCGAAGAGAGCTGGTCAGAGGAGGGTAGATGATGGTGATGGAGTCTGCTGATGCCCTTGCCCTCTGCAAGATTGCAGAGGGCAAGTCTGGGAACCAGTCTGTGTCTTATAGCCACTGCACTTCTCCTCTTCCACTCTGTGTAGCACCCACTTGGGTGATGCCTCAGCAGCTCTGGGTGCAAGAAAGCTCACCCCACAAAGTTCAGAACAGTAGCCAGTCGTCCTCACTACGAGCCCTCTGAATCAGCACTGCTGTATTCCTGTATCTCCCATTCCTCTCACGCTTCAGGCGACTCCTCAAATAATGTTCTCAGAAGATCAGGAAATGGCAGCAAGGTGAAACAAAAAAAGCTGCTACTGTGTCCAGATGCAAAAACATTAGCCAGCTCGCAAAATCCTAGAGGAAAACCTGGTTCAGCCTGCTTTCCACCAGACACTAGGATATTAAATCACCTTTCAGGACAATTCGGCCACTCAGAAAACACAGGGCAAAATCTACACTGGAGTTGCTTACCAAGAAGACAGTGAACGTTCCCAAGTGGCCGAATTACAGTTTTGACAAATCTACTTGAACATCTATGGCAAGACCTGAAAAATGTTTATCTAGTATTGATCAAAAACCATTTTGACAGAGCATGAAGAATTTTTTTATAAATAATCGGCAAATGTTGCACAATCCAAGTGTGGAAAGCTCAAATTTTAAATAAATGTTGCAACATATTTTTAAATGTTTTCACTTTGCCATTTTCACCACACATTATTGTGTGTAGATGGATGAGAAAAAAAAACTATTTCATCCATTTTGAATTCAGGCTGTAACACAACAAAATATGTAATATGTCAAGTGGAATGAATACTTTCTGAAGGCACTGTATCTCCTTCTTAATTTATCCAGCTCAGGAAAATGCTTCTGACTGAGCTGCTTAAACGAGAACATGGAAAAGATTAAGAGGAACACATGCAAGCACCCATGACCATAACACAGCCCCGCTAAAGCCACACATAGAAGACACTCAGTGATTTTGAACAGTACTTATCACAACAATGACATGTCATGTCACAACAAAGGTTTATCATATCGAGGACTGAATGCTATTGTCAACAATGGACTCAAAGCTGTATTTTGAAATTAGACGACCCACTATTTTGCTTGTTAGGCTTCCTAGATAGTTTAGTGTGTCAACGTGGACCCTTTAGACAAGAAGATTGACTGGAAACACAAACTAAGATTGTGTAATGATGATGAAGGGGTTCTCTAATACATATTCACATGCTACCTTCCCTCATTGTCAACGTCAATGTGCCCCTGCCACACCCAGGATATCCAAAATCTAAGTATTTGGCAAAATACAATTTCAGTAGCCTATTTGTTTAAACATAAAAGTAGTACAAAATATGTACACATATTATGCTCATTCCCTAGAGATAAATGTTGACACAGCCTACTTTCCCTCTTCCCTGCTAGGCTGAAATACCATATTTTAGTGTAGCAGTTGTGTGAACAACATACAATTCCATCATTGTAATGACATATCTACCAACGTTCTTATTATGGGTTTGATTTTCAAACAGAGCTGCATTGAAAGGATAATACACTCATTGGAATGAATAGGCTAGGCACTAAATGGTAGAATGGACTGGTTGATGATCAATGAGCACTGATCATTTCAGTGAACAATTTAAATTTCAGTAAGGAAAGGCTGGTCTCAGATCTGTTATCTTAGAGAGCAATTATTCTGAATAGGTAGGTAGGCCTGCTATGCTTAATAAAATAATTTCCCAATTCTCATACTTTGGTATGGACAACCTGGACTCAGAGGTAGATGTAACATAGTGAACGAAAATCAGGGACACTCAAATTAGTATATGTTACATATGGATGTATTAATTTGTGGATGTTCACCAACCATTTCGTATGTTATGTTACAAATTCCAATTTGTATGATATGTTACGAATTGCAATTCATACAATATGTTACGAATTTGAAATACGTATATGTTGCAAATTCCAATTTGTTGTGGCTAACATTAGCTAGGGTGGCTAATGTTGGCTAGGCTATGGGTTAGGGGTCAAGTGTTAGGGTTAAGGTTAGGAGTTAGGTTAAAGGGTTAAGGTTCAGGTCACGGGAAGCTAACCTGCTAAGAAGTTGCAAAGTTGCTAAAAGCTAAAGTTGTCCGTGATGATATTTGAACACACAACCTTTGGGTTGCTACACGTTCGTGTTATATGTCTACCCTTCCACCATCCTTTCATTTGTGCTGTATCGCTTTACACTCCAACATGATATAATAGGAAAACGTCATCCTGACATGGTTTTGCAAAAAGGTAATGTCACGGTAGCTGATATTTTTCTCAGTACGTTGCAGTCAATGCAAAAAGATGACTGTCGCAGGGTTAACATTTTTCTTGTCTGTCTTATTCTCTAGCTCCTCTTTATCCCTCCCTCCCTCATTATCTTCTCTCTTCCTCCCCCTTCTTTCACACCTGCCACCTCTCACCCTCTCTCGCTCTCTCCACCTCCCTCACTCTCCCTTCTTTCCCTCCCCCTCCTTTCATCTGTCTCCCTTCTCTGCCTGTCTCTTGAGTCTCTCTCCCCTCCCTCCTTCTCCCTCTCTCCCTGCCTTTTCTCTCTCTCCTCCCCCATCCATTATCTCCCCCTCCTTCTTTCCTCTCTCCCCCTCCTCTAATCACGGTTTCTCCCTCTCCCTCCTCTCTCTCCCTCTTCTGTCTGTCTGACATGTAGACACAGACAGACAAACAGACACAGACAGACAAACAGACAGAGACAGACAGATAGACTGTCTTATGTAGCCATACCAAGTGTAACATATCATACTAAATTGACAGAACCGGATTTTCATTAACTATGTGACATCTAGTCTATGAGACCAGCCTGGTTTGGATAGATCCCCTAAAACTCAGTGATCTATGCATTGATTCTGAGAAAACGTCAGCTGCAGTTTGTTGGAGAACTTCACACAAGGGTGTACTAAGCTACTTTGTTCTCGGTACCCCAAGCAAAATTATTCGGACAGATTGGTGCACGATGATTTGCAGTTGCTAACCTGTATTTATGATTGTCTCATTAGGCGGGTGCTTACATTTGACCTATTTTACACATGTACATGTGTGTGAATTAGAAATTAGTTTTTTTGGGCATATCCTACTCCCCTGAAACACCCTCAGATAGTGAGGTCACTGGCACCTGTGGAATATTTGACGTGCAAATATAACATGAAAAGTTATAAAAACTTTTGCATTCTGGTTGACTTACCTTTTTTAACCGGTTATGTATTACAGTTTGAAATACTTGAGCCACAAACAAGCCAATCCCGATGAACAGCAGATGAGCGCTGACAATCCCAACTCCATATACAGCACAAGATCTTTGAGTCATGATGCAGGACAACAGCGCGTAAAAGTTGTAACACAGCAAGAAGAGGACAATACCGTTGAAATGTGGCAAAAGAGCCGGGTGCGCTTTTATCTTCAAGTTCCTTCAGTTCACGTGCATACATTAAGAACAAAACATCGTCAAAGTTGACTTTGTTGTCCTCCTTTGTGGCTTGTGGTCAGTTTTTCCGTTTTTCTGTAACTTGTAAAGTGGTAGCACTTGGATTCTGTATTAGTTACCGATTGTATCTGTTTATTCTAGTCGACTATAATGGTAATCACTTCTTTACTCTTCTTAGTTTTAAGTCATTGCAAGAAAAGGGATGTATGCTAAGTACTGAGATCTTTCACAATAAAAGGATGTCGTCTGCAACCCGGGGTGGTGAAGGTGTAATAAACGGCTAGAATAATGCCAGTGGATATTTGTAGGGTGGTGAGAAGGTCGCGCTTCTGCGCTAAGCGAATGTTGATTGGTCACAACGCAATGTCTGCTGTTCTCCCTTCAACACGTGTGACAATACAGTTATTGTTTCTGCCTGATTGAGAGGAAAAGTAACCGTGTTGTATTCATTAGTGCACACTGTAGAAAACGCTTTGCAATTAAAACGAGCGTTTGTTATTGGACAAGTTCAGGTTAGCCGGTCCCGCTTCAGCCTGTTTGCTTCCCAAGTGAGGGTTGGCTGTCTTGCTACTCACACAGGTTATGGGCAGACAGCCTAAAATTCACCCAGATCCTTGCTTCATAATGGTGCATAAAAGAGCTTGATAAAATAATTTGAAGTCATAAACAATTATCCATGTGGATATAATTTCATATAATTTTCTATTTTTGTAATGTAATTAATTGTTTCACACTATTTGCATGGATTGAAATGATTTGACATCAAACTAAAAGGGCAAATTCAGGGATGGAAGTTGTAACTCTAATGTCAAATGTCAAATGATAATTCCAATCCTGTCAACAAGTGTAATAAGTAATATAAGAACATCTAGACATTTCATATAGTAACCTATTCAAATAAAGGTTTTCGTTTAGTTATAGGATGTTTAAAAGACAATTTGTCAGTTGCAGACGGAAAACATGTTGACTCTACACGAATAAGACATAGTTTGTAAAACATTGCATGTTATTAAAGCTTAGAGTGCTATTTCCTTTTCTCTCACAAACAAATTTTCAGGTTAGTTTGCCCCTCATTTTTCGCTGAATGTCTAATATAAAATAAAAATATACAATGTCAAAGCCTTTTTTTTCTCTTTGCATACAGTATGACGCACCTCATGATACAGAGAGTGTATTCTCGAAATGACCCAAATGTTTTTTGAATCAGAACTTTTAGAGAGTGAAGAACTAAATATAAGCATACAGATACTGTTATTATCATGCCTTAGCCACACCCGACCTTCCGAGTCTTCGCTCAAGACCTTTTTCCAACTTTGGGCAAAGAGTGATGGTTAGGGGGCCTTCTCATCAAAATAAAGACTTTTAGAGGAGGCTTGAATAAGTGCAGCACCCATTTATTACACATACTGTAAATAGAGGGCCTCAGGGCCATGAAATAGACAGTTATTTCCTAAGTATGAGTTATCTGCAGGGATCAAATTACAGTGGGGCTATGAGGGGTAGGGCACCTCCATAACAAATCAGGACCACCCCAAGCTTTGTAAGTGAGACTATCAGCACATTCAGGTAACAGTGTAACCCATCCCTTAACCTTTTTCGCCCAGGGGCTCCTCTAGCGGAACACCCACAACATTCCGCTGCGAACATCCCTTCGCAGCGCGCAAAATCCCTTCGCAGCGCGCAAAATTCAAAAATATTTTTTTGAAATATTTCACTTCCATACATTAACAAGTCCAATACAGCAAATGAAAGATAAACATCTTGTGAATCCAGCCAACATGTCCGATTTTTTTAATGTTTTACAGCAAAAACACAATATATATTTATGTTAGCTCACCACAATAGCCAAACACACAACGCCATGTTTTCTCCGCAAACATAGCTTTCACATAACCCACAAATAGAGATCAAATCAGTCACTAAGAAACAACTTCATCAGATGACAGTCTTATAACATCATGTTATACAATACATTTATATTTTGTTCGAAAATGTGCATATTTATAGGTATAAATCGTAGTTTTACATTGCAGCCACCGTCACAAATAGCACCAAAACAGCCAGAATAATTAGAGAGCAACGTGAAATACATAAATACTCATCATAAAACATTTTTGAAAAATACATGTTGTACAGCAAATGAAAGATAAACATCTTGTGAATCCAGCCAATATTTCCGATATTTTAAGTGTTTTACAGTGAAAACACAATATATATTAATGTTAGCTCACCGCAATAGCCAAACACACAACGTCATTTATTCACCGCTAACATAGCTTTCACAAAACCCACAAATAGAGATAAAATGAATCACTAACCTTTGAACAACTTGATCAGGTGACAGTCTTATAACATCATGTTATACAATACATTTATGTTTTGTTCGAAATTGTGCATATTTATAGCTACAAATCCTGGTTTTACATTGTGAATACGTAGCCAAAATGCACCAAATTGTCCGGAGAAATTTTGGACAGTCACGTAATCTAACCAAAAAACTCATCATAAACTTTGCTAAAAAATACATGTTGTACAGCAAATGAAAGATACACTGGTTCTTAATGCAACCGCTGTGTTAGATTTAAAAAAATAACTTTAGTACAAAGTACAGCATGCAATATTCTGAGACAGCGCCCAGCCATTCTCCGCCATGTTGGAGCCAACATATTCCACAAAAATATGAAATAACATCATAAATATTCTCTTACATTTGATGATCTTCCATCAGAATGTAGTGCAAGGAGTCCTAGTTCCACAATAAATCATTGTTTTGTTTTAGAATGTCCATTTCTTCTCTCGAATTAGCAACTTTGGTTAGCATTGTGGAGCGCTCATGTCCATCAACTCTTGGTGCATGGAACAAAAAATTCCAAAAGTCACAATAAACGTTGAATAAACTGGTCAAACTCAGTTGAAAATCCATCTTTATGATGTTTTTCTCATATGTATCCAATAACGTCGAAGACGGAGCATTTCGTCATGTATACCTAACGCATTGCAGAAAACAATGTAGTGTTCCCTGGTGCGCAGCTGAATACTGCCAATAAGGCGGACCTGTCACTCCAAAAGCTCTCATTCGGTCTCACATCAAGCTAGACACCCCATTCAACATTCTACTGCCTGTTGACATCTACTGGAAGGCGTATGAAGTGCATACAGACCCATAAATAAAAGGCAATTGAATAGGCAAGGCCTTACACAGAGCCCCGTTTTCAGAATTTTTAAGTTTGTTGCCAAATGAGTTCTGTTTTACTCACAGATATGATTCAAACAGTTTTAGAAACTTCAGAGTGTTTTCTATCCAATAGTAATAATAATATGCATATCGTATGATCTAGAACAGAGTATGAGGCCGTTTAATTTGGGCACGATTTTTTCCCAAAGTGAAAACAGCGCCCCCTATTTCTAAGATTAATAATGCTCGCAGGAGCCTCTGACTTGTCCAAGCAACAGTAGTCTGGCCAGCAAGACTTGTGGGGGCTGTTTTGTTCAGACTTCAGTGTGGCTTTTGTCATTATCGATCATAGTCTACTGCTGGAAAACGTATGTGTTATGGCTTTACACCTCCTGCTATATTGTGGATAAAGAGTTACCTGTCTAACAGAACACAGAGGGTGTTCTTTAATGGAAGTCTCTCCAACATAATCCAGGTAGAATCAAAATCAACATCAAATAAAATAAAATGTATTGGTCACATACACATTGTTAGCAGATGTTATTGCGAGTGTAGCGAAATGCTTGTGCTTCTAGTTCCGACAGTGCAGCAATATCCAACAAGTAATATCTAAGGATTCCACAACAAATACCTAATACACACAAATCTAAGTAAAGGAATATATAGATTTTTATTTTATCAGTTGACATTCTCATTTACAGCAATAACCTGGGGAATAGTTACAGGGGAGATGGATGAGCCAATTGTAAACTAGGGATGATTAGGTGACCATGTTGGTATGAGGGACAGTTTGGGAATTTAGCCAGGACACCAATGTTAACATCCCTACTCTTACGATAAGTGCCATGGGATCGTTAGTGACCACAGTGAGAGGCAGAACACCCGTTGAACAACCCATCCAAAAGGCAACACCCTACACAGGGAAATGGAATATTTTTTTTTAGACCAGAGGGAAGTATGCTTCCTACTGGCCCTCCAACAGCACTTCCAGCGGTATCTGGTCTCCCATCCAGGAACAAACCTGCTTAGCTTCAGAAGCAAGCCAGCAGTGGGATGCAGAGTGGTGTGCTGCTGGGAATGGACGAAGAATTTCAGAGCGCACAGGCTAAGATGTAATAGATAGTGTAGAATACAGTATATACACAGGAGATGAGTAACGCAATATATGTCAACATTATTAAAGTGGCGTTATTAAAGTGACTGGTGTTCCATTTATTAAAGTGGCCAATTATTTCAAGTCTGTATGTAGGCAGCAGCCTCTCTGTGCTAGTGATGGCTGTTGAACAGTCTGATGGCCTTGAGATAGAAGCTGTTTTTCAGTCTCTCTGTCCTAGCTTTGATGCACCTGTACTGACCTCACCTTCTGGATAGTAGCAGGGTGAACGGGTAGTGGCTCGGGTGGTTGTTGTCGTTGATGATATTTTTGGCCTTCCTGTGACATCGGGTGGTGTAGGTGTCCTGGAGTGTAGGTAGTTTGCCCCTGGTGATGCATTGTTCAGACCGCACCAGCCTCTGGAGAGCCCTGCGTTTGTGGGCGGTGCAGCTGCTGTACCAGGCGGTGATACAGCCCAACAGGATGCTCTCAATTGTGAATCTGTAAAAGTTTATGAGGGTTTTAGTTGACAAGCCAAATTTCTTCAGCCTCCTGAGGTTGAAGAGGCCCTGTTGCACCTTCTTCAACACACTGTCTGTGTGGGTGGACCATTTCAGTTTGTCAGTGATGAGTACGCCGAGGAACTTAAAACTTTCCACCTTCTCCACTTCTGTTCCGTCGATGTGATCCCATTGCTGTTTCCTAAAGTACACAATCATCTCCTTTGTTTTGTTGATGTTGAGTGAGAGGTTATTTGCCTGACACCACGTCATCTCCTCCCTGTAGGCTGTTTCGTCATTGTTGGTAATCAAGCCTACTACTGTTGTGTCATCTGCAAACTTGATGATTGAGTTGGAGGCATGCATGGCCACGCAGTCATGGGTGAACAGGGAGTACAGGAGGGGGCTGAGCATGCACCTTTGTGGGGCCCCAGTGTTGAGGATCAGCGAAGTGGAGATTTTGTTTCCTAACTTCACCACCCGGGGGCTGCCGTCAGGAAGTTCAGGACCCAGTTGCACAGTGCGGGGTTGAGACCCAGGGCCTCAAGCTTAATGATGAGCTTGCAGGGTACTATGGTTTTGAATGCTGAGCTATAGGCAATGAACAGCATTCTTACATAGGTATTTCTCTTATCCAGATGGGATAGGGCAGTGTGCAGTATGGATGGTGATTGTATCGTCTGTGGATCTATTGGCGGTAAGCAAATTGAAGTGGGTCTAGGGTGTCAGGTAAGGTAGAGGTGATGTGATCCTTGACTAGTCTCTCAAAGCACTTCAAATCAAATCAACTTTTATTGGTCACATGCACATGGTTAGTAGATGTTAATGCGAGAGAAGTGAAATGCTAGTGCTTCTAGTTCCTATCGTGCAGTAATATCTAACAAGTAACCTAACAATTTCACAACAACTACCTTATACACACAAGTGTAAAGGAATGACTAAGAATACGTACATATAAATATATGGATGAGCGATGGCTGTGTGGCATAGGCAAGATGCAGTAGATGGTATAGAGTACAGTATATACATATGAGATGAGTAATGTAGGGTACGTAAACATTATATAAAGTGGCATTGTTTAAAGTGACTAGTGAAACATTTATTACATCCAATTTTTTATTATTAAAGTGGCTAGAGATTTTAGTCAGTATGTTGGCAGCAGCCACTCAATGTTAGTGATGGCTGTTGAACAGTCTGATGGCCTTGAGATAGAAGCTGTTTTTCAGTCTCTCAGTCCCAGCTTTGATGCACCTGTACTGTAAGGCTCCCTGCAAACAAACATTGTGACCGAGTAGGACCCAACCACTGAAATTGTAATTCAACTAAGGAGAAGGTCAGGCGCGTCAATCGGGAGAGAAGGAGAGAGGCAGGGACAACGAGAGCGAGATTAATGAGAATTCTCGCTGGGGAAACGCTTGGACCTTTAAATTAGGGCTATTTTCTGGGAATTGTTGGTCGAGGTAAAACTGTTGCCAACAACGCAGGAGACTCAGGTTCATATCTCCCGTGTCGCTCAGTTGGTAGAGAATGGTGCTTGCAACGCCAGGGTTGTGGGTTCGATTCCCATGGGGGGCCAGTACAAAAAAAAAGAAAAAAGTATGAATGTATGTACTTGTAAGTCGCTCTGGATAAGAGCGTCTGCTAAATGACTAAAAATGTAAATGTAATATCTCAGCCTATGCACCGATAGACTAAAATTCATTATGATTGTAATTCAACTATTGATAGGTTTTGCCCGGAAAGATACGGTTGTTAGTGTTTGTTTAAGATATAAACTGAACGTTTTAATAGCTTGTTAGGTTAAATTGAACGACTAATTAATTCTAAATAATAGCGAGTCGATTTCGATGGAATACGTTGTCTTGCCATAATGGTGCGCTGGAATAACGTATTAAGAATGGAGTCGTATTTAAAATGCTGAATCATGGAAGAGACAGTTACCTAAATCTAATGAATTCTAAATAATAACAGAGAATTACGATAGAGTTGTGCCCATCGAAATGTTTTTATTCTTATGGATTGACTGACATACGTTATAAATTTAGCGAAGTACATAGTACTTTTACATTTTGGAGTGGCGAAAGCTGGAAAGTTGGGTTTTGCTCTTGCGATAGACTTAAAGCGGAGCTCGGTTTGAGTAGGGGGTATGTTTGCGTAATAACGTAAAACTGTGTCATTACGTAGAAGACACAATAACGTTACTCAAATTGATTTGACAGTTGTTCGGATGCAGACTCCCACTCTTTTCTGTACTTCTGGCAGTACAATTTTGATTGAGAGATGTTGATTGATGTTGTAAGTTCTGTTCAAGATCAAACATTCGTGACCAACTATATTCCTTGGGTTTGGCTTGTCGAACACGTACTACTGCTGCTGCAGTCAGACAACAATGATTTGCAATTCGCTGAAATTGCTGCTGCCTGGGTACAGGCTGAGCGCCTGCTGCTGATGACACTCACAATGCACTTTTGCAGCCAGGCAATGATGTTGTGACTGAGGGTGGGACAGAAAATTGTTTGTGTCATTTAGAGGGAAAATGCGTGCAATATAGCTTTGAGTCACTTTTCAAAAGTTGCTAAAAGTTCCAAATACAATTTGTCAGGGTAGTCTGAAAAGATGCTAAATCTAGCAACAAGATTGCTAGGTGGGCATCACTGGTTGGTTGTGGCTCACTGGGCTGTATTTGGCTGTAAGCGATTCAGGTCTGAATTGTTGAATCGTAAAAGTTTTGTGATAGTTTCCGGTTAATGATTCTTGGTTTGATGGTTTAGGTAACACCAGTGAAATTGAACAGGAAGTTAAGGTATACTATGATTATAATCTGTTTCCATTACATGGAACCATGTTAGGTCGGTAAAGGGGATTGCAGTTTGGGCTAATTTTATTTTGCAAAACAAGCTTGGAGCGCACATTCATTAAGTATAATGAACCATTGAGGAAATTTAAAACTAATGATTGGAGGGAGTACAATGGAATTATCATTATTATTAGGTTTTGTTTGTAGTCAACGTTTGGATTTCTAAATCCGGGTAGTCTGACAAAGTGGTTTTTCTGGGAAAAGGAGTGCTTCATTGTCTTGTCTTTCTTTGGAAATGTTTTCTTAACTTCTCTAGGGTATGTGGGACGCTACGAGCGTCCCACCTCGTCAACAGCCAGTGAAACTGCAGGGCGCCAAATTCAAAACAACAGAAATCCCATAATTTAAATTCCTCAAACATACAAGTATTTTACACCATTTTAAAGATACAGTTGTGGTAAATCCAGCCAAAGTGTCCGATTTCAAATAGGTTTTACGACGAAAGCACACCAAACGATTATGTTAGGTATGAGCCAAGTCACAGAAAAAGACAGCCACTTTTCCAGCCAAAGAGAGCAGTAACAAAAAGCAGAAATAGAGATAAAATTAATCACTAACCTTTGATGATCTTCATCAGATGACACGCATAGGACTTCATGTTACACAATACATGTATGTTTTGTTCGGTAAAGTTCATATTTATATACAAAAATCTGAGTTTAGGCGGGACGCTACTGTCTCACTTGGCAAAAAGCCTGAGAAAATGCAGAGCGCCAAATTCTATGAAAATTACTATAAAATCAAACTCATTAAATCACACATGAAAGATACCAAATTAAAGCTACACTGGTTGTGAATCCAGCCAATATGTCAGAATTCAAATAGGCTTTTCGGCGAAAGCATACAATGCTATTATCTGAGGATAGCACCATTGTAAACAAAGAGAGATAAGCATATTTCAACCCTGCAGGCGCAACACAAAACTTAGAAATAAAAATATAATTAATACCTTACCTTTGACGAGCTTCTGTTGTTGGCACTCCAATATGTCCCATAAACATCACAAATTGTCACGCCCTGGCCTTAGTTATCGTTGTTTTCTTTATTATTTTAGTTAGGTTTTGTTTTCGTCTTCATTAATTAATGAAGAATGTATTGTTATCACGCTGCGCCTTGGTCCTCCTCACTTAAATGTTACGACGAACGTGACAGAATCACCCACCACACTCGGACCAAGCAGCGTGGTAAGCGGCAGCAGCAGCAGGAGCAGCGATCGCAGGACTTATGAAATTGGGAGGAAAGTCTGGACAGCGGAGGACCCTGGGCACAACCGGGAGAATATTGCCGCCTTCGTGAAGAGCTGGAGGCAGCTAAAACCGAGAGGCGGTGGTATGAGGAGGCAGCACGGAAACGAGGCTGGGGGGGCTAAAAGGGAGTGTGGCGAAGTCAGGTAGGAGACCTGCGCCAACTCCCCGTGCTTACCGTGGAGAGCGAGAGTACGGGCAGATACTGTGTTATGCGGAAGAGCGCACGGTGTCTCCTGTACGTGTGCTTAGCCCGGTGCGGTACATTCCAGCTCCACGTATCGGCCGGGCTAGAGTGGGCATCGAGCCAGGTGCCATGAAGCCGGCTCAACGTATCTGGCCTCCAGTATGTCTCCTCGGGCCGGTGTACATGGCACCAGCCTTACGCATTGTGTCCCCGGTTCGCCAGCACAGCCCAGTGCGGGCTATTCCACCTCGCCGCATTGGCCTGGCTACGGGGAGCATTAAACCAGGTAAGGTTGGGCAGGCTCGGTGCTTAAGAGCTCCTGTACGCCTTCACGGTCCGGTAAATCCGGCGCCACCTCCTCGCCCCAGCCCAATACCACCAGTGCCTACACCACGCACCAGGCTTCCAGTGCGTCTCCAGAGCCCTGTTCCTCCTCCACGCATTCGCCCTGTGGTGCGTGTCTCCAGCCCGGTACCACCAGTTCCGGCACCACGCACTAAGCCTCCTGTGCGTCTCCAGAGCCCTGTGCGCCCTGTTGCTGATCCCCGCACTAGCCTTGAGGTGCATGTCCTTAGCCTGGTACCACCAGTTCCGGCACCACGCACCAGGCCTACTATGCGCCTCAGCCGACCAGAGTCTGCCGTCTGCCCAGCGCCGTCTGCACTGTCCATCTGCCCAGCGCCGTTTGAGCTGCCCGCCTGCCCAGCGCCGTTTGAGCTGCCCGCCTGCCCAGCGCCATCTGAACCGTCCGTCTGTCCCGAGCAGTCAGAGCCGCCCGTCAGTCAGGAGCCGCTAGAGCCGTCAGTCAGGAGCCGCTAGAGCCGCCCGTCAGTCAGGAGCCGCTAGAGCCGCCCGCCAGTCAGGAGCCGCTAGAGCCGCCCGTCAGTCAGGAGCCGCTAGAGCCGCCCGTCAGTCAGGAGCCGCTAGAGCCGCCCGTCAGTCAGGAGCCGCTAGAGCCGCCCGTCAGTCAGGAGCCGCCAGAGCCGCCCATCAGTCAGGAGCCGCAAGAGCCGACCGCCAGTCAGGAGCCGCCAGAGCCGCCCGCCAGGCAGGAGCCGCCAGAGCCGCCCACCAGTCAGGAGCCGCCAGAGGAGCCGCCAGAGCCGCCCGCCAGTCGGGAGCCGCAAGAGCCACCCGCCAGTCGGGAGCCGCCAGAGCCGCCCGCCAGTCGGGAGCCGCCAGAGCCGCCCGCCAGTCGGGAGCCGCCAGAGCCGCCCGTCAGTCGGGAGCCGCCAGAGCCGCGCGCCAGTCAGGAGCCGCCAGAGCCGCCCGCCAGTCAGGAGCCGCCAGAGCCGCCCGCCAGTCAGGAGCCGCCAGAGCCGCCCGCCAGTCAGGAGCCGCCAGAGCCGCCGGCCAGTCAGGAGCCGCCAGAGCCGCCGGCCAGTCAGGAGCCGCCAGAGCCGCCGGCCAGTCAGGAGCCGCCAGAGCCGCCGGCCAGTCAGGAGCCGCCAGAGCCGCCCGCCAGTCAGGAGCCGCCAGAGCCGCCCGCCAGTCAGGAGCCGCCAGAGCCGCCCGCCAGTCATGAGCTGCCCTCCAGTCATGAGCTGCCCTCCAGTCATGAGCTGCCCTCCAGTCATGAGCTGCCCTCCAGTCATGAGCTGCCCTCCAGTCCGGAGCTGCCCTCCAGTCCGGAGCTGCCCTCCAGTCCGGAGCTGCCCTCCAGTCCGGAGCTGCCCCTCAGTCCAGAGTTGCCCCTCAGTCCAGAGTTGCCCCTCAGTCCAGAGTTGCCCCTCAGTCCAGAGTTGCCCCTCAGTCCGGAGCTGCCCCTCCGTCCAGTGGCGCCCTCTACGATGGTCTTCAGTCCGGGACTCGCTGCAAGGGTCCTCGTTCCTGGGAGGCCACCTAAGCGGGTATTGACTATGGTGGAGTGGGGTCCACGTCCCGCACCCGAGCCACCGCCGTAGGAAGGCCCACCCGGACCCTCCCCTTCTGTGTCAGGTTTTGCGGCCGGAGTCCGCACCTTTGGGGGGGGGGGGGGGGGGGGGGTACTGTCACGCCCTGGCCTTAGTTATCTTTGTTTTCTTTATTATTTTAGTTAGATCAGGGTGTGACATGGGGGATGTTTGTGTGTTTTTGTCTCGTCTAGGGTGTTTGTATTGTCTAGGGGGTGTTTGTAGAGTTCATGGGGTTGTGTTCATTGTAGGTGTTTATGTAAGTCTATGGTTGCCTAGATTGGTTCTCAATTAGAGACAGCTGTCCATCGTTGTCTCTGATTGGGAGCAGTATTTAGGCAGCCATAGTGATTAGGTAGGGTGTGGGTGATTGTCTATGTGTAAGTTGCCAGTGTCTGCACTTATTGTTTGTATAGCTTCATGTTCGGCTGTTTGTTGTTTTGATTAGTTTGTATAGTGTTTGTTTCGTTTTCGTCTTCATTAACCTCTAACACCTCCCAAACCCGGATCCGGGATCCCCCCCATCAAAAAAGCTGACTAGCATAGCCTAGCCTAAAGCCACAGGGATATCATATAATAAAATGTTCATGAAATCACAAGTCCAAGACACCAAATGAAAGATACACATCTTGTGAATCCAGCCATCATTTCTGATTTTTAAAGTGTTTTACAGGGAAGACACAATATGTAAATCTATTAGCTAACCACGTTAGCAAAAGACACCACTTTTTTTACTCCACCAGTTTTTTACTCCATCAGTAGCTATCACAAATTCGACCAAATAAAGATATAAATAGCCACTAACCAAGAAACAACTTCATCAGATGACAGTCTGATAACATATTTATTGCATAGCATATGTTTTGTTAGAAAAATGTGCATATTTCAGGTATAAATCATAGTTTACCATTGCAGCCACCATCACAACTCTCACCAAAGCGACTAGAATAACTACAGAGACCATCGTGTATTAGCTAATTACTCATCATAAAACATTTCTTAAAAATACACAGCGTACAGCAGATGAAAGACACAGATCTTGTGAATCCAGCCAATATTTTTACAGCGAAAAACACAATATAGCGTTATATTAGCTTACCACAATAGCAAACATCACAACAGCATTGATTCAAGGCAAAAATAGCGATAACGTATAAACCACCAAAATATATTAATGTTTTCACTAACCTTCTCAGAATTCTTCAGATGACAGTCCTATAACATCATATTACACAATGCATATAGAGTTTGTTCGAAAATGTGCATATTTAGCGGCACAAATCGTGGTTATACAATGAGAAAAGTAGCAAAGCTGCCCAGAAAATGTCAGGAGAATTCATTTGGCGCGTTTGATCCTTTTTGGAGGCAGGCCACTCGATTTTGTCTTTGCGTTATATTGGCATCGAACATGTCACCCTCCCTAGGAGAGGGGGTGACCTTGATAATTTATTGTTAAAATGAGAGGCTGCTTGGATCTTTAACTTAAAGACCCTTGCTCCCTTCGGTCTCAACGTGGACTTTGATCTGAAGCCATTATTGTGATTGTTGTGATTGTTGTGACTTTGCCATTGTGGTTGTTTGTAGGCTTGTGTGGTCTTAAGTGAGTCTATGATCATATGCTATCCATTTGTATTTATTGTATGCTGCTCTTTCTATACCATTTTAATATTTGAGAAATGAACCAATGATATTAGGCCACTCTTGGCCATGATTACAGACACCTGTGTGTCTTGACACTATATAAACGAGTCATCCCGCAGTGTCTGTGATTGTGCCCTGATGAAGACAGCTTGCCTGTCGAAACGTTGGTAAATTAAATATTTTTGCATCTGAGCTCCTAGAGTGTGCGGCTCTCCTTTATTTTTAAGTTTTCTACACCGCTAGCCAGCACCTCGCCTAAATAGGTGTGCGTTTCTTTTTCTTCTAGACGGAGCAGTTGCTGTACCAGGCGGTGATACAGACCGACAGGATGATCTTGATTATGCCTCTGTAAAGGTTTGTGAGGGTTTTCGGTGACAAGCCAAATTTTTTCAGCCTCCTGAGGTTGAAGAGGCGCTGTTGCGCTTCACCACGCTGTCTGTGTGGGTGGACCATTTCAGTTTGTCCGTGATGTGTACGCCGAGGAACTTAAAACTTTCCACATTCTCCACTACTGTCCCGTCAATGTGGATAGGGGGGTGCTCCCTCTGCTGTTTCCTGAAGTCCCCAATCATCTCCTTTGTTTTGTTGACGTTGAGTGTGAGGTTATCTTTTTGTGAATAGGGGGAATTCTGAAAATGTAGCTTTGTGTCAGGGCCTGCCTATTCAACTGGCTTTTATTTATCGATCTGTATGCACTTCATACGCCTTCCACTAGATGTCAACAGGCAGTAGAAGGTTGAATGGGGTGTCTAGCTTGATGTGAGGCCGAATAAGAGCTTTTGGAGTGACAGGTCTGCCCTTTTGTCAGTTTTCATCTGCGCGCCGGGGAACCTCACATTGTCTTCTGAAAAGCATTCGGTATACACTACGAATTGCTCCGGCTCTCATTTTATTGGATACATATGAGAAGAACATCATAAAGTAGGATTTTCAACCGAGTTTGACCAGTTTATTCGAAGTTTATTGGGAATTTTGGAATTTTTCGTTCCATGCGTCAAGAGATGATGGACACGTGCGCTCCACAATGCTAGCCAAAGTTGCTAATTCGACAGAAGAAATGGACATTCTAAAACCAAACAACGATTTATTCTGGACCCAGGACTCCTTGCACAACATTCTGATGGAAGATCAGCAAAAGTAAGACAAAATTTATGATGTTATTTCATATTTCTGTGTAATATGTTGACTCCAACACGGCGGAGAATATTTGAGCGCTGTCTCACAATAATGCATAGTGTATGTTGTGGTAAAGTTATTTTTAAAAATCTAACACAACGGTTGCATTAGGAACCAGTGTATCTTTCATTTGCCATACAACAAGTATTTTTATGTAAAGTTTATGATGAGTTCTTTGGTTAGATTAGGTGAGTGTCCAAAATATCTCCGGACATTCTGGTGAATTGTTGCTACGTATTCACAATGTATAACCACGATTTGCAGCTCTCAATATGCACATTTTGGAACAAAACATAAATGTATTGTATAACATGATGTTATAAGACTGTCATCTGATGAAGTTGTCCAAAGGTTAGTGATTAATTTTATATCTATTGCTGGTTTTTGCGAAAGCTATGTTGGCGGTGAATAAATGCCTTTGTGTGTTTGGCTATTGTGGTAAGCTAATATAATTCTATATTGTGTTTTCGCTGTAAAACACTTTAAAAAAATCGGAAATATTGGCTGGATTCACAAGATGTTTATCTTTCATTTGCTGTACACCATGTATTTTCCATAAATGTTTTATGATGAGTATTTATGTATTTCACGTTGCTCTCTGTAATTATTCTGGCTGCTTTGGGGCTATTTGTGATGTTGGCTGCAATGTAAAACCAGGATTTGTAGCTATGAATATGCACATTTTCGAACAAAACATAAATGTATTGTATAACATGATGTTATAAGACTGTCATCTGATGAAGTTGTTCAAGGTTAGTGATTAATTTTATCTCTATTTGTGGGTTTTGTGAAAGCTACCTATGCGGTGGAAACATGGTGAAAACATGCCGTTGTATGTTTGGCTATTGTGGTTAGCTAATAGAAATACATATTGTGTTTTCGCTGTAAAACATTTTAAAAATCGGAAATGATGGCTGGATTCACAAGATGTTTATCTTTCATTTGCTGTATTGGACTTGTGATTTCATGAAATTATATGATATCCCTGTCCCGTTACGCTAGGCTATGCTAGTCAGCTTTTTTGATGAGGAGGATCCCGGATCCGGGAGAGAGAAGCGGTAGAGGTTATTTTCCTGACACCACACTCCGAGGGCCCTCACCTCCTCCCTGTAGGCCGTCTCGTCGTTGTTGGTAATCAAGCCTACCACTGTAGTGTCGTCTGCAAACTTGATGATTGAGTTGGAGGCGTGCATGGCCAAGCAGTCATGGGTGAACCGGGAGTACATGAGAGGGCTGAGAACGCACCATTGTGGGGCCCCAGTGTTGAGGATCAGCGGTGTGGAGATGTTGTTTCCTACCCTCGCCAGGAACCAGTTGCACAGGGCGGGGTCGAGACCCAGGGTCTCGAGCTTAATGACGAGTTTGGAGGGTACTATGGTGTTAAATGCTAAGCTGTACAACATCGATGAACAGCATTCTTATATAGGTATTCCTCTTCTCCAGATAGATTAGGGCAGTGTGCAGTGTGATTGCGATTTCATTGTCTGTGGACCTATTGGGGCGGTAAGCAAATTGGAGTGCGCCTAGGGTGTCAGGTAGGGTGGAGGTGATAATGATCCTTGATTAGTCTCTCAAAGCACTTCATGATGACAGAAGTGAGTGCTACGGGGCGATAGTCATTTTGCTCAGTTACCTTAGCTTTCTTGGGAACAGGAACAATGGTGGCCCTCTTGAAGCATGTGGGAACAGCAGACTGGGATAGGGATTTATTGAATATGTCCATAAACACACCAGCCAGCTGGTCTGCGCATGCTCTGAGGACGTGGCTAGGGATGCTGTCTGGGTCGGCAGCCTTGCAAGGGTTAACACGTTTAAATGTTTTACTCATGTTGGCTGCGGTGAAGGAGAGCCCACAGGTTTGGTAGCGGGCCGTGTCAGTGGCACTGTATTGTCCTCAAAGCGCACAAAGAAGTTGTTTAGTTTGTCTGGGAGCAAGACGGTGTCCACGACGGGGCTGGAATTCTTTTTGTAATCCGTGATTGACTGTAGACCCTGCCACATACGTCTCGTGTCTGAGCCGTTGAATTGCGACTCTACTTTGTCTCTATACTGACGCTTAGCTTGTTTGATTGCCTTGCGGAGGGAATAGCTACACTGTTTGTATACGGTCATGTTTCCGATCGCCTTGCCATGATTAAAAGCAGTGGTTCGCGCTTTCCGTTTTGCGCTAATGCTGACATCAATCCATGGTTTCTGGTTGGGGAAGGTTTTAATAGTCACCGTGGGTACAATGTCCCCGATGCACTTGCTAATAAACTCGCTCACCGAATCAGTGTATACATCAATGTTGTTGTCTGAGGCTATCCAGTGCATATCCCAGTCCACGTGATCCAAGCAATCTTGAAGCGCAGAATCCAATTGTCGGACCAGTGTTGAACAGACCTGAGAGCACGAGCGTTTCCTGTTTTAGTTGCTGTCTATAGACTGGGAGCAACAAAATGGAATTGTGGTAAGATTTGCCGAAAGGAGTGTGGGGGGGGGGGGGGGGGGCTTTGTATGCGTCGCGGAAATTAGAGTAGCAATCGATATGCTGATAAAATTTAGGGAGCCTTGTTTTCAGATTAGATTTGTTAAAATCCCCAGCTACAATAAATGCATTCTCATTATATGTGGATTTCACTTTACATAGAGTCCAATGAAGTGCTTTCAGAGCCGTCGAGGTGTCTGCTTGGGGGGGATATACACGGCTGTGATTATAATCGAAGAGAATTCTCTTGGTAGAAAATGCGGTCGGCATTTGATTGTAAGGAATTCTAGGTCAGGTGAACAAAAGGACTTGAGTGCCTGTATGTTGTTATGATCACACCACGACACGTTCATCACAAGGCATACACCCCCAACCTTCTTCTTACCAGAGAGATGTATGTTTCTGTCGGCGCAATGCGTGAAGAAACCGGGTGGCTGTACCGACTCTGATAACGTATCCCAAGTGAGTCATGTTTCCGTGAAACAGAGAATGTTACAATCTCTGATGTCTCTCTGGAAGGCAACCCTTGCTCGTATTTCGTCTACCTTGTTGTCAAAAGACTGGATATTGGTGAATAGTACACTCGGGAGCGGTGAGCGATGTGCCTGTCTATGGAGCTTGACCAGAAGACCGCTCCGCCTGCACTTTCTGCGGCACCATTGTTTTGGGTCGCCTACTGGGATCGGATCCATTGTCTTGGGTGGTGGTCCAAACAGAGGATCCGCTTCGGGAAAGTCGTATTTCTGGTCGTAATGTTAGTAAGTTGACGTTGCTCTTATATCCAATAGTTCTTTCCGGCTGTATGTAATAAGACTTAAGATTTCCTGGGGTAACAGTGTAAGAAATAATACATAATAAAACAAAATACAGCATAGTTTCCTAAGAATGCGAAGCGAGGCAACCATCTCTGTCAGCGCCATGTTATGACAGAAGTGAGTGCTACGGGGCCATAGTCATTTAGTTCAGTTACCTTTGCTTTCTTGGGTACAGGAACAATGGTGGACGTCTTGAATCATTTGGGGACAACAGACTGGGATAGGGAGAGATTGAATATGTCCGTAAACACTCCAGCCAGCTGGTCTGAGCATGATCTGAGGGCGCGGCTAGGGATTCCGTCTGGGTCGGCAGTAAACGCGAGGCCTGGCGCATGTTTATTGTTTACTCCATGTGTAACTTTGTGTTGTTGTCTGTTCACACTGCTATGCTTTATCTTGGCCAGGTCGCAGTTGCAAATGAGAACTTGTTCTCAACTAGCCTACCTGGTTAAATAAAGGTTAAATAAAAAAAAATATTGACAAGTTAGCCAACTCAAGTCATGTGCTAACATTTTCTGGTAAACCTAGCTTTTGGTGGCTGGTTGTAACATTATAGCTTGCTATTTAGTAGCCATATCTACGACTAAAAAGAGAAGAGATTTTAGAATCAAAATACAATAGATATCCGATTGTAAAACTTCTTCTATTTTTAGCCATAGATATGGCTAACTGTAGTTGTTCAGCTAACTTAGCTAGACTAGACAGCTAATTTAGCACACTCTAACACAGTATTATGTCAGCCAGCAATACACAATATGTGATTCAGTAGATAAAGTAAAGATAGTTAGCTTGCTAGATGTATTGCAGGAAAAATGACTTACTTAGCTAGCCACCGTATTTTTCATCTGCCCTCTTGGTGCTGGCATTGGCTGTAGCTGAGCTTCTAGCTTAATCCAACACGTTGTTTCGAATCCTCTTCGCTATAGTCTGGTTGAAACATGTATGGATGAATGTCACCATGTACTGTAGCTATAAAAAATATTCCATCATCGAATTTGTGTTGATAAGAGCATTCACGAGCTATTGCAATCTGGTCAGTTATTTCAGTTTTTTTCCAAAGGATTGCGTTGTTAGTGTCCACCTCCCTTTCAAAAAATCCTGCCTTGAGGAAGGGATGGGGCCAGATCCTGAAGCACTGCCCCACATGCATTGTAGTCTTTCAAACTGGGAAAAATGTGTCAGCTTGTATATTTATCAAATCAAATTTTATTTGTCACATACACATGGTTAGCAGATGCGAGTGAAGCGAAATGCTTGTGCTTCTAGTTCCGACAATGGAGTATGATCCAACGAGTAATCTAACATAACAATTTCACAACAATTACCTTATACACACAAGTGTAAAGGAATTAATAAGAATATGTACATAAAAAAATATATGACTAAGTGATGGTATAGAACGGCATAGTCAAGATGCAGTGGATGGTATTGAGTACAGTATATACATATGAGATGAGTAATGTAGGGTATGTAAACATATACAAGTGGCATTGTTTAAAGTGGCTAGTGATACATTACATCAAGATGGCAAGATGCAGTAGATGGTATAGAGTACAGCATATACATATGAGATGAGTAATGTAGGGTATGTAAACATTATATGAAGTGGCATTGTTTAAAGTGGCTAGTGATACATTTATTACATCAATATTTTCAATTTAGCAATGAATCCACTGATAGAGCCATTATACATCTTTAAGTAATGTTCCTATCGAACAAGGACAACCATATCGACACGCACAAAAAGCTATAGTGTGGTCAGTATCACATAAAGTCTTCGCAAAATGCCACAAAGCAGGGCTACATTTATTTTCAGATCACAAATACACCGGGAGACGTCATATTGCGTATCATTCAGTGCCTAGACCTGCCTTCCTCCTGGGCAATTATGTGTGAAACACATCTCACGGACTTACCCAGATTCCCCCAGGGTGAAATTCCCCTCTAACCATTATACCAATCCTACATCAACAAAAGTCTTAATCAACAGTCAGTTTACCATATTCTCATCCTGAATGGTCATTGAGCTCAGAAACTTCAAGAGCCCAATTGCTTGTAAATGAACGCAAAACCACAAACAATTAATTTAAGGTTTTATTTGCTAGACTAAATAAGTTGGAAAATGAAACAATTAATGGATACACTAGTTAGTATAGGCTAAAAGAATACAATACAGTAATTGAGGTGAGACTACACAGGTCAATATAAATGAACTGCTGTACTCAAAACAGCATATACAACAGTACATACATTTACAAAACTTTTGAGGACGAGATGGTCTTATCAATTGAGAAGGAAAGTATGAGGCTCCACCAAAACCACGAAAGTTTAAACACAGAAAAAATGTAATTGACATTCACATACAGTTGAAGTCGGAAGTTTACATTCACTTAGGATGTTTTTCAACCACTCCACAAATTTCTTGTTAACAAACTATAGTTTTGGCAAGTTGGTTAGGACATCTACTTTGTGCATGACACAAGTCATTTTTCCAACAATTGTTTACAGACAGATCATTTCACTGTATCACAATTCCAGTGGGTCAGAAGTTTACATACACTAAGTTGACTATGCCTTTAAACAGCTTGGAAAATTCCAGAAAATGATGTCATGGAAGCTTCTGATAGGCTAATTGACATAATTTGAGTCAATTGGAGGTGTACCTGTGGATGTATTTCAAGGCTTACCTTCAAACTCTTTGCTTGACATCATGGGAAAATCAAAAGAAATCAGCCAAGTCAGCTAATAATTTTTTTTGTAGATCTCCACAAGTCTGGTTCATCCTTGGGAGCAAATTCCAAATGCCTGAATGTACCACGTTCATCTGTACAAACAATAGTACGCAAGTATAAACACCATGGGACCACGCAGCCGCCATACAGCTCAGGAAGGAGACACGTTCTGTCTCCTAGAGAAGAACGTACTTTGATGTGAAAAGTGCAAATCAATTCCAAAACAACAGCAAAGGACCTTGTGAGGAGGAAACTGGAGGAAACAGGCACAAAAATATCTATGTAATAATATCTACCTTATTTCTTAGTGTGTGTTAATGTGGACTTTTTTAGCAGTTTGATTGTTTTTATTGCTTTACTGGGAGGCTTATTAGAGGTAGACATGACAGTGATATTTATGTTTGAGCTGCAAGGTGAGCTGCACGCAGTGGACTTTCTAATAGGGCAAACCTCCTCAGTGCTAACTGAATAATTCAGGTTCATAGATGCATGGTTACTGCATACAATAGCTGTAGGATTGACAGAGGCATTCAAAAGAGTTATAGGGACAAATTATCTTACTTACATTATGACTGCCATTGCCCTGGGACAATGTACATTTGCAGCAGTATTACGACAACTCAGCGACAAAATGGCTGGGATTATCTGAGCAGTGCTTGGGTCACTGATAAATCAGTCTCAACACAGCCTTGAAATACGCGGATAGGGTCCAAGAGCAAAGATGATTTGGATGGACTCCGAGATTCTTGTAGAGCATCTTCTGTTTCCAAAAGGTTTAATCTATAACGTATCTATAAAAGTTACGCCAACAGAGCTACAGAAGTCTTTTAGCCAAGAGTGTAATGCTGGTGGCCAGCTGAATTTTTCACAGCTGCGGCCCAGCGATGGTACTGGGCCTGAAATAATTGGAATCTTTCAGAGCTAGAATCAGTTCTTTAAAATCAAATTTTCAGCAGTTACGTGTAATGCCCTGATCTGTTTCACCTGTCTTAGTGATTGTCTCCACCCACCTCCAGGTGTCACCCGTTTTCCCAGTTAGTCCCTGGGTATTTATTCCGGTGTTCCCTGTTTGTTGCCAGTTCGTCTTGTCAAGTCAACCAGCATGTTTTTCCGTGCACCTGCTTTATCTGATCTCTCTTTTGCTAGTCCTCCCAGTTTTGACCCTTGCCTGCCATGACTCTGAACCCGCCTGCCTGACCAGACTGCCTGTCCTGACCTCGAGCCTGCCTGCCACTCTGTACCTCCTGGACTCTGACCTTGTTATGATCTTTTGCCTGTCCACGACCATTCTCTTGCAGGCCCCTTGGATTCAAATTAATATCAGAGACTCTAACCATCTGCCTCTCGTGTCTGCATCTGGGTTTCGCCCTGTGCTCTTATACACTGCTCAAAAAAATAAAGGGAACACTAAAATAACACATCCTAGATCTGAATGAATGAAACATTCTTATTAAATACTTTTTTCTTTACATAGTTGAATGTGCTGACTACAAAATCACACAAAAATTATCAATGGAAATCAAATTTATCAACCAATGGAGGTCTGGATTTGGAGTCACACTCAAAATTAAAGTGGAAAACCACACTACAGGCTGATCCAACTTTGATGTAATGTCCTTAAAACAAGTCAAAATTAGGCTCAGTAGTGTGTGTGGCCTCCCTACAACGCCTGGGCATGCTCCTGATGAGGTGGCGGATGGTCTCCTGAGGGATCTCCTCCCAGACCTGGGCTAAAGCATCCGCCAACTCCTGGACAGTCTGTGGTGCAACGTGGCGTTGGCGGATGGAGCGAGACATGTTGTCCCAGATGTGCTCAATTGGATTCAGATCTGGGGAACGGGCGGGCCAGTCCATAGCATCAATGCCTTCCTCTTGCAGGAACTGCTGACACACTCCAGCCACATGAGGTCTAGCATTGTCTTGCATTAGAAAGAACCCAGGGCCAACCGCACCAGCATGTGGTCTCACAAGGGGTCTGAGGATCTCATCTCGGTACCTAATGGCAGTCAGGCTACCTCTGGCGAGCACATGGAGGGCTGTGCGGCCCCCCAAAGAAATGCCACCCCACACCATGACTGACCCACCGCCAAACCGGTCATGCTGGAGGATGTTGCAGGCAGCAGAATGTTCTCCACGGCGTCTCCAGACTCTGTCACGTCTCTCACATGTGCGTGTGAACCTGCTTTCATCTGTGAAGAGCACAGGGCGCCAGTGGTGAATTTGCCAATCTTGGTGTTCTCTGGCAAATGCCAAACGTCCTGCACGATGTTGGGCTGTAAGCACAACCCCCACCTGTGGACGTCGGGCCCTCATACCACCCTCATGGAGTCTGTTTCTGACCGTTTGAGCAGACACATGCACATTTGTGGCCTGCTGGAGGTCATTTTGCAGGGCTCTGGCAGTGCTCCTCCTTGCACAAAGGCGGAGGTAGCGGTCCTGCTGCTGGGTTGTTGCCCTCCTACGGCCTCCTCCACGTCTCCTGATGTACTGGCCTGTCTCCTGGTAGCGCCTCCATGCTCTGGACACTACGCTGACAGACACAGCAAACCTTCTTGCCACAGCTCGCATTGATGTGCCATCCTGGATGAGCTGCACTACATGAGCCACTTGTGTGGGTTGTAGACTCCATCTCATGCTACCACTAAAGTGAAAGCACCGCCAGCATTCAAAAGTGACCAAAACATCAGCCAGGAAGCATAGGAACTGAGAAGTGGTCTGTGGTCACCACCTGCAGAACCACTCCTTTATTGGGGGTGTCTTGCTAATTGCCTATAATTTCCACCTTTTGTCTATTCCATTTGCACAACAGCATGTGAAATTTATTGTCAATCAGTGTTGCTTCCTAAGTGGACAGTTTGATTTCACAGAAGTGTGATTGACTTGGAGTTACATTGTGTTGTTTAAGTTCCCTTTATTTTTTTGAGCAGTGTAGTACGAACTGGCCATCACAGACCCAGAAGACTTGGACCAGCCCCGCCACGCTGTCTCCCTGCAGGGAGCCACTATTGGGAGGCATGAGGAGCTACTGCTGGACCGTTTGGAAGGGCTTCGTTCCCTGACGGAACACCACGACCAAGGGTTCAAGACTATTATGGTGCAAATCAGTGAGTTAGCTCATAGGCTGCCCGCTATCACTTAGACCTCCCATCACCCAGTAACCGTTTTACTATTAGTGGTGGGTTTGTACAGCCAACCCCAGCCCCCCGAGAACCCCGCTTAGAGCGATATTCTTGGGATCCTGGAACCAGCCTGGGTTCTCTTTCTCAGTGCTCCCTCATCTTTGAGCTGCAGCCATCTTCGTTATCTTCCACTCGGTCGAAGATAGCGTATATTAATACGCTAATGTAGGGAAGGGCGCTCTCCTGGGTTACAGCAGTTTGGGAGCAACAATCCACTATTTGTTGTGATCTGGAAGACTTCATGGCAGCGGTGAGGAAGGTATTCGATTCTCCGGGAGAGAGGCGGCCCAAAAACTACTGGAATTACGTCAAGACTCCCGTAGTGTGGCAGACTACGCTGTAGACTTTTGCACGTTGGCCGCCGAGAGTGCCTGAAATCCGGAGTCCCTATTCAATACCTTCCTTCACGGATTATCAGAGGTGATAAAAGATGAGCTAGCTGCTCGGGAGTTACCGGTGGACCTCGATTCCCTCATCACTCTCACCAGGATTGATGGACATCTACGGGAACTCAGGAGTGAGAGGACCTGACATAGGACCTAGGTCTGGCCTAGGTCACTCTCGTCCAACCGCTGCGGCTCGCTCACCTCCGAAGGAATCCGGAAGTCCCCAAAGGCTGTTTTTCCAAGAGGATCCAAAGCCACCCGAGCTCCTTCGAGAATCGGAGTCGACGAAGGGTGAGTCAGATACACCGGAACCTATGCAACTGGGAAGAGCTAGATTATCGCCTAAGAAACGGTCATGCAGGCTAAGCTCCAATAGTTGTCTGTATTGTGGTGCTGTAGGGCATTACATAGCAACCTGCCCAGTGAAGAGACCTGAATCCTTAGTAGGTACAGGTACACTGGTGAGCCTGACTGGGAACCCTCTAATTCCCATTACCCCCCCCAAAAAATTGTGATCTTGCTGTGGGGTGACCAGTCTCTCTGGCTGCTCATTGACTCTGGGGCAGATGAGTTTCATGGACGCTACCCTGGTATTGGAAATAAGTATCCCTACTCAACTCCTCTCCGTTCCGATGGATGCCAGGGCACTGGATGGCCGCTCCATTGGAAGAGTCACGCACAGCAGTTTCATTAATATGCAGGTATCTGGAAACCACGGTGAGTCAATACAACTTCTCCTCATTGAGTCTCCCCACATCCATATTGTTTTGGGATTTTCTTGGCTCCAGAAGCACAACCCCGATATTGACTGGACCACGGGGGTCAATTCTGGGTTGGAGCCCGTTCTGCCAGTCACACTGCCTGAAGGCGGCCCAGCCTTCCCCAAAATGTTTGCCTCCAGGTTTGAGTATGGCCTTGGATCTCTCTGCCGTTCCCGCAGAGTACCATGACCTCCTGGAGGTTTTTAGCAAGGCTCGTGCTACCTCCCGTCCTCCACATCGTCCTTATGATTCTGCTATTGACCTCCTCCCCGGCACCACACTGCCCCACGAAGCTGGCGATATTCCCTGTCTGGTCCTGAGACCAAGGCCATGGAGGAGTACATGGAGGACTCTCTGGATGTTGGGAGTGTTCATCATTCTGCCTCTCATGCTGGCACAGGATTCTTCTTTGTGGGGAAGAAGGACAAGACCCTGTGTCCATGCATTGATTACTGGGGCCTCAATGACATTACAACCAAAAATCGGTACCCTCTACCTCTCCTCAACTTTCGAACCTCTCCAGGGGGCTACCATCTTTTCCAAACTGGACCTTCGGAATGCCTACCACCTTGTGCAGATACGCGAAGGAGACAAGTGGAAGATGGCTTTCAACACTGCCAGTGGACACTATGAGTACCTGGTCATGCCGTTTGGACTCACCAACGTGCCCGCTATCTTCCAGGCCCTGGTTAACGATGTGCTCTGGGACATGTTGAATCGTTTTGTTTTTGTCTTTCTCTCATTCTGCCCAGGAACACATTCTCCATGTTTGAAAGGTCCTTCAGCGCCTCCTGGAAAATCAGTTGTTTGTAAAAGATGAGAAGTGCGAGTTCCACCGTTCCCTGAACTCCTTTCTTGGATACATCATCGCTGAAGGGAATGTTCAGATGGATCTGGAAATGGTGAGAGTGGTGGTGGATTGGCCCCAACCCACGTCCAGGGTGCAGCTACAACGGTTTCTGGGGTTTGCTCATTTCTACCGCCGTTTCATTCAGGGCTACAGCAACCTGGCAGCCCCCCTCTCTGCACTCACCTCTCCCAAGGTACCGTTCGCATGGTCTCCAGCAGCAGACAAGGCTTTTTGGGATCTAAAGCAGCGATTCACTACTGCCCCATCCTCATCCATCCGGACCCAACTCATCAGTTTGTGGTTGAGGTTGACGCTTCCGACGTAGGAGTAGGGGTCATCCTTTCCCAGCTATCCATCCAGGACCAAAGGCTTCATCCCTGTGCCTTCATGTCTCATCGACTCAACCCTGCAGAAAGGAACTATGACGTTTGGAACCGGGAACTACTAGCAGTTAAGATAGCACTGAAGGAGTGGAGGCACTTGTTGAGATGGAAGGGGCAGAACATCCATTTTTGGTATGGACGGACCATAATAATTTAGAATACCTCCACACTGCCAAGCGCCTCAACCCAAGGCAAGCTTGTTGGGCCCTGTTATTTACCAGGTTCAATTTCACCATCTCCTACCGCCCAGGGTCCAAAAACGTGAAGCCGGACGCTCTCTCCGATCTGTACAGTTCCACTGCCACTCCCTCTGAATCTGAGACCATCCTCCCTGCCTTATGTTTGGTGGCTTCGGTTGTTTGAGGTATTGAGGCTCTGGTTCTATGGCTTGTTTTAAAAACAGCCTAATTTTGGAGCTGATTTCATTTTTAAATAACCAAAAGTGAGAAGTTGTAATCTGAATAAAGAGGAAAAAGTCAATTCTTTAACAATTTGAACTAATATGCTAGAGAACCAGTTCAGATTTAAGTACAACTTTTGTATGACTGAAGCCTTTAGTGAGAGGTCTAATATTTATATTTTTATAAATAATTTTGAATCATTTCTGCCCTCTGAATTCATATTCATTATATAGGCCCATTTAATTTTGTCTTGCTTACCGTTCCAAGTAAAATTGATCATTTTTACTCATATAATTTCAGGCAAGGCCATAAGTAAATAGGTCAACTGGGATATGACTAAAGTTAAATCAGTGATTTTTCCACAAATAGACAGGTATTTTCCTTACCATGTTAGCAAGATCTTATCTATTTTTGCTAACTTTCTATTAAAATTTGTTGCAGTGCGATCATTTCTCACAGTCTACTCTGAACAGTTGATGTTGAGATGTCTGTTACTTGAACTCTGAAGCATTTATTTGGGCAGCAATTTCTGAGGATGATAATTGTAATGAACTTATCCTCTGCAGCAGCGGTAACTGAGTCTTCCTTTCATGTTGTGGTCTTCATGAGAGGCAGTTTCAATCATAGCACTTGATGATTTTTGTGACTGCACCTGAAGAAACTTTCAAAGTTCTTGAAATTTCCTGGATTGACTGACCTTCATGTCTTAACCTGTCTAGGATGAGGGTGCCGCTAGCGGCACTCCCCCCCCACCCCCACTGTAAAGGCAGAGCCGCGAAATTCAAAAAAAAAATATTTTTTTAAATATTTAACTTTCACACATTAAAGTCCAATACAGCTAATGAAAGACACAGATCTTGTGAATCCAGCCAACATGTCCGATTTTTAAAATGTTTTACAGGGAAGACACAATATGTAAAGATTTAAATCTATTAGCTAAAAACACATTAGCATAATCCACCATTTTTCTTTGTCCACCAACAACAGTAGCTATCACTAATTCGGCTAAAATAAGATATTTATAGCCCCTAACCAAGAAAAAAACTCATCAGATGACAGTCTGATAACATATTTATGGTATGGGATAGGTTTTGTTAGAAAAATGTGCATATTTCAGGTAGATGGCATAGGTTACAATTGCACCCACCGTCACAAATGGACTAGAATAACTACATAGAGCAACGTGTTTACCTACTTACTAATCATCAAACATTTCGTAAAAATACACAGCATACACTAATCGAAAGACACAGATCCTGTGAATACAGACAATATTTCAGATTTTCTAAGTGTCTTACAGCGAAAACACAATAAATCGTTATATTAGCATAGCACATGTGCAAACATTACCCCAGCATTAATTCTAGCCAAAGTGAGCGATAACGTAAACATCGCCAAAATATATTATTTTTTTCACTAACCTTCTCAGAATTCTTAAGATGACACCCCTGTAACATCACATTACAACATGCATATACAGTTTGTTCGAAAATGTGCATATTTAGCCACCAAAATCATGGTTAGACAATGGGGAAAGTAGCCCAGCTGGTGAGAAAATGTCCGTGCGCCATATTAGACAGTGATCTACTCGTATACATAAATACTCATAAACGTGACTAAAAAATATAGGGTGGACAGCGATTGATAGACAATTTAATTCTTAATACAATCGCGGAATTACATTTTTTAAATTATCCTTACTTTTCAATACAGTTTGCGCCAAGCGAAGCTACGTCAAAAAACATGGCGTCCTAAGCCACTAACATTTTTCGACAGAAACACGATTTATCATAATAAAAATTTCCTACTTTGAACTGTTCTTCCATCAGTATCTTGGGCAAAGGATCCTTTCTTGGGTCTAATCGTCTTTTGGTGGAAAGCTGTCCTCTTGCCATGTGGAAATGCCAACTGCGTTCAGCATGAACTGGAAGCGTGCCCAGCGATTCACAGCGTTTCAGAAATAAATGTCCCAAAATCGCACTAAACGGATATAAATTGCTATAAAACACTTTAAATTAACTACCTTATGATGTTTTTAACTCCTATAACGAGTCTTAACATGACCGGAGAAAGATTACTCCCAACACTAATGCTTGGAACAGGTGCGGGTCGGTGTCCTCCACGCGCATGACGCAGCTGCAAAAGACTTACTAGCTACAGGGTTTTTTAATTTATAGTGCCTGTGAACGCGCAATCGACCCCATTCAAATCGTCATCACGTAAAGGCATCCAGGGGAAGACGTAAGCAGTGTCCATATACTCATAGGAATAACATTGGCTTTAAAACTGACTCCAGAACAGTGGCCAAAATTTCTGAAATCTGACTCCATGTCAGGGAAATTGCTGTAGAATGGGTTCTGTTCCACTTAGAGACAAAATTTCAACTCCTATAGAAACTATAGACTGTTTTCTATCCAATAATAATAATAATATGCATATTGTACGATCAAGAATTTTGTAGGAAGCCGTTTCAAAAATTACACGATTAGCATAAATAGTGACAACAGCGCCCCCAGCCTCAACAGGTTAAAGTAATAGTGGACCAATCCTACCTTGTCACAACACAACTGATTGGCTCAAACGCATTAAGAAGGAAAAAAATTCCACAAATTAACTTTTAACAAGGCACAACTGTTAATTGAAATGGATTCCAGGTGACTACCTCATGAAGCTGGTTGAGAGAATGCCAAGAGTGTGCAAAGCTGTCAAGGCAAAGGGTGGCTACTTTGAAGAACATCAAATATATTTTGATTTGTTTAACACTTTTCTGGTTACGACATGATTCCATATTTGTTATTTCATAATATTTGATGTTTTCACTATTATTCAATGTAGAAAATAGTAAAAATAAAGAAAAACCCTGGAATGAGTAGGTGTGTCCAAACTTGTTGATTGGTATTGTATATATTTTCAAAGAAGTGTGGATCACCATTACTTGGACCATATAGATTAATGAGCCAAATCTGTTTCACCATAATGAGATACAAGTTTCAATTCTATTTATTATAACATATGTTAACTTACCATTCAAAAGTATGATTGAGTGTCCATATAGCTGTACCTTGATATTTGCATTGCTGCTAAGTAAACTTCTGATTGCTCTCCACTATTCCACCTGCTAAAACTTTCCCCTGTCCCTCTGGGGCCTCATTTATAAAAACGGACTTAAGATCAATTTTGATCTTAAGTACGACTTACCCAGAAAACCACGTATAAGTAGTTATTTATTAAACCTTACTTTGTAGTGGAAGTGATCTTATCTCTACGCAAAGTCTAGACTTCACGTAAGTGATTTTCCTGCTGGTTATGTATGGCTATCCTTTTTATCCCATCAGCCACAGTTCGTGTTACGGAGTCTAGTTGATAGGTAATCGACTAGTTGGACTGTTCCCCAGACTCCAGGCGTAGGGATTTGTACAATGCTTAACAAGGCTATTGAACTTAACATTGGTGTCTGTCTTTATTCCTTAATCCAACGTATCTTACAGAAACATGGTGTCAGAAGTGGCTCGGAAAACACACAGCTATTTTTGTAGCTAAGTACAGTATAGGCACAGTTACGTTCCATATGCAAACACAAGCCGTTTCCTACTCACAACACTGATCAACTCGTTGTTAGCTGGCTAGCTAGCATCACTACCTACCTCCATGACTGAAGGCAAAGAAATCTCCTATTCCATTGCTATGGCAGCGAACATTCCGCCACCAAATCACATGGTTCTCACAGGGGACTGGAATACTAATTGGGACAACTTCAGGGATGAATTCGAGGACTATGCGCTGGCGACCGGTCTACATGAGAAACCCAACGAGGTACAAGCGGCAACTCTGAGGAGTTTAATGGGCAGCGAATGCAGGCATATCTACCGGCACAATCTCACCCTCACGGCACGACAACAGTGTGATGCAAAGGCTATATTGGATGCATTGGAGAATTACTTCAAACCCGCCCGAAACGTAATTTACGAGCGGTTCGTTTTCGGAAGCTGCAAACAGGAAGAGGGTGAGTCAGTACACAACTTTGTAACCCGTTTGAGAGAGAAATCCGCCACTTGTGAATACGGGGGATTGAAAGATGAACTGATTCGTGACAAAATAGTACTGGGAATTGCAAATGAGAATACGCGCCGGCGTCTACTGAGAGAGAGAGGCTTAACATTAGTAACTGCCATCGAAATGTGCCGCACTGCTGAAGTCACTGACATGAGAATGAGAGCAATGGAAACGGAAACCCCACGCTCCGACGTTGATACTGTTCACGCTGTTGCTAGGCAGACATTCAGACAAAACCAATCGAGGCAGAGTAATTCACCACGAACGGTGAACACAGAGAGCCCCGTAGCATGTAAATACTGTGGGAATACACACACACGTGGCAAAGAGCACTGCCCGGCCTATGGAAAACCATGCAGAGCTTGTGGAACTAATAATCACTTTGCAAAAGTGTGTCTCAAAAGCAAAAGAAGGGTGAGTGAGGGCAAGATTCACTGTGTTGATGATGTTACTCAATGTTCAGAGCTGAACAGTGAAAGTGACATTTACATGCATGAATCCATTGGGGCTGTACACTTAAAAGGGAAGAAATGGTTTGTGACACTACGATTACACAACAAGCAACAACAATGTCAACTGGATTCGGGTGCTACATGCAACGTAATGAGCTACAAAGACAAAATCAATCTGGCACCTGACACACATCTATTTCCCAGCGATACTAGACTAAAGCTGTACTCAGGAGAACTAATGAGCTCTATGGGCACCTTTGAGACCGAATGTGTTATTCGGGGACGCAAACACAAGCTGGAGTTCGAGATTGTGAAAACCAGTCAAAATCCTCTCCCCTCAGGCTCTACATGCGAACGCCTGGGACTGATGCAGTTCACTGTACCAAATGACCTGCACATTGTGGATCATGTCCAGCATGGACCCCTGTTCAAAGAACAACTACTCAGCAGATATGACGATGTATTCACCATGCCTGTTGAATCAGTGCCTGGGGAGGTACACTTTGAAGTGGATGAGAGCATTACTCCAGTCCAGTGTGCTCCTCGCAATGTGCCCATTGCAATGAAAGTGGCTGTGAAGGCCCAGCTGGACAAGTATGAGGCCGATGGCCACATGACATCTGTGACTGAACCAACTGACTGGATCAGCAATATGGTCATAGTGAAAAAAACAGAGAAGCTGAGGGTCTGCATCGACCCAAAGCATCTGAACCAAGCACTGAAACGATCCCACTACAACATGCCGACACTAGAGGATGTCCTCTATAAGCTTCCCAAGGCCAGGATTTTCACCTTGGTGGATGCCCGAGATGCATTCCTTCAATGCAAGCTGGACGAAGAAAGCAGCTTCATGACTACCTTCTGGACCCCCTGGGGTCTGAAACGCTGGCTCAAGCTCCCGTTTGGTGTCTCAGGGGCGCCTGAGGTATACCAACGCAAGCAGCACGAGTTACTGGCTGGGCTCAAGGGCATTGAACCCATCGCCGATGATATCCTGATCGTAGGCTGTGGTGAAACAGACGAAGAAGCAGAACGCGACCACGATGTGAAGCTCCTGGCACTGATGGAGCGCTGCCGATCAGTTAAGCTTCGTCTTGGCCTGAAGAAGCTGCAGTTCAAGGTGAAAGACGTCCACTTCCATGGCCACATTCTCTCGGCAAAAGGCCTGAAGCCGGACCCAGACAAGGTCCAAGCGATCCTCGACATGCCAAACCCGTCTGATGCAAAAGGAGTACAGCGTCTCATCGGCTTTGCAAACTATCTTGCAAAGTTCATGCCACACCTATCAGCAGTCTGTGAGCCTCTGCGCCGGTTGCTGGACAAAGACACACCATGGCACTGGCTACCCAAGCACGAGGCCGCAGTGCAGGAGATGAAATCTCTGGCTTCATCCATGCCAGTGTTGCGCTACTACGACGTCACGAAGCCTGTCACAATCCAGAGCGACTCTAGCCAAAGGGGACTTGGATGCTGCCTTATGCAGGAAGGCCAGCCCGTTGCGTTTGCCTCGAGCGCTCACCCCCACCGAACAAAACTATGCACAAATTGAGAAAGAGTGCCTCAGCATCGTCTTCTCCTGCCAGCGATTCCATCACTACTTATATGGTCGAGAGCTGGTCACCGCTGAAACTGACCATAAACCACTCATTGCCATATTCAGTAAACCTCTCCTCAACGCGCCCAAGAGGCTTCAAAGTATGCTACTGACTGCAAAACTACAGCCTGAAGGTCATTTACAAGCCAGGACCTGAGATGTACATCAGCGACACACTGAGCAGGGCAACAGCACAATGTACAGGTAGAGGCACTGCCTATCAGCGGCAGGCCATCTGTTCGCTACAGCAGGAACAACAAGATGTTCAACAGATCAATCAGGCAGACTACTTAAACGTGACAGATCACCGCCTAGCCCAGATCAGGCAACATACTGACAAGGACGAACACCTACAGTCACTGAAGTCCATGGCTCTCGCAGGTTGGCCATATCTGAAAGAGGAGACACCTTTCACAGTGAGAGAATACTGGACCTTTCGAGATGAGATCAGTGTGCAAAATGGCGTCTTGTTCAGAGGTCAGAAGGTCATTATTCCCAAATCACTACGTCCAGAGATGCTTACCCGCATACACTCCAGTCACGTTGGAGGTGACGCATGCTACCGTCAGGCTCGTGAAACATTATACTGGCCAAACATGCAAGCAGAAATTAAAGACTTTGTCAGCAACTATACCACATGCAACGAGTACGCTCATGAACAGCAAAAGGAAACCATGATGTCACACGAACTGCCCACAAGGGCCTGGCAAATCATCAGCATGGACTTATTCAGCCACAGACAAAAGGACTATCTTCTCCTCGTTGATCATTACTCTGACTTTTGGGAAATTGAACTGCTCCCTGACTTGTCTGCAGAGACGGTCATAAAGCGCTGCAAGGCGCAGTTTGCAAGGCAAGGTCAGCCTGACAAGGTAATCACGGACAATGGCCCACAATTCACTGCACAGTTCAAGCGTTTCGCCTCAGAATGGGAGTTTGACCATGTGACCTCCTCTCCAAGACACCCAAAAGCAAATGGCAAGGCAGAATCAGCTGTCAAGATTGCAAAAAACCTGTTAACCTGTTTGGGGTGCAAGCCCGACCTCGGACCAAAAATGACAACAGCTGCAGAGCGCGAAATTCAAAATCTATTTTTTAAAAATATTTAACTTTTACACATTAACAAGTCCAATACAGCATTTGAAAGATAAACATCTTGTCAATCCAGCCAACATGTCCGATTTTTTAAATGTTTTACAGAGAAAACACCACATATATTTATGTTAGCTCACCACCAAATACAAAAGTGGACAGACACGTATGAATTATGATTATGAAGTATGAATTATGATTGAAGTAGCATGCACAACCAACCGAAATAAACTAAAACCAACCTAAAGAGCCCAGAAAAAACGACCTCAGATGACAGTCATATAACATGTTACACAATAAATCTATGTTTTGTTCATAAAAAGTGCATATTTTAGCTATAAATCTGTTTTACATTGATGCTACCCAAAAATGCTAACACATAGCTAGAGTCTGAATCCAGCCGGGAGTAGCCAGAGAAAATACATACACCAACGTCGGCTACTAATTACACCTCATAAAACATTTCAGAAAAACATATGGTGGATAACTAATGAAAGACAGATATCTTGTGAATACAGACAACATTTCCGATTTTTGAAGTGTTTTACAGCGAAAACACAATATATCGTTATATTAGCTAACATCATAAGCTAGCATAAGGCAGCATTGATTCTAGTCAAGCGCTAGCCTAGCATAGTTAGCAGCGTTAGCATTCAACAGTTCGACATATATATGAAAAAGCATCCCAAATTGGGTCTTATCTTTCTTGGTACTCCATCAGAATGTTGTAACGGGGTCCAATGTCCAGTAGAGTCTTTAGTTGGGTTCCAGAACGAAGGATTCCCCTCTTTGGTTAGCTAGCACGGTAGCATTGCTGCGCCAGAAAGCGTTTCTTCAAAAAATTCTTCCGTCGTTTCACATCTAAAGTCCAGAATAAATTGCAATAATATAATTAAAGTATATTGAAAAAACAACCTTTAGGATGATTTTGTGACATGTAGCAAATAATATCGTAGTCAGGCATCATATTCAAAGTTACCTACCTTGTTCCAGAAGCCGAGATCAAATTATCCTTCGCGCCCGGATTTTTATTTTAACTGCGCATGTCTCACAAGAAGTTCTGTTATTCAGTCCAGGGACGAGATATTCGACCCCTTTCAATTCTCACTTCCGCATTACAGTCTAAGGTACGCCTCTGACGTGTCCCTATGGTCCTAAGTCAAATGGCCTTTTATAGAGAAGGTCTTAAAGAGACACATCGCATTTTGGGAAACTCAATTCGGCTGGGAAAATGGCTGTAAAAATATTTCTGTTCGACTTAGAGAAACAATTCAAACCTTTTTAGAAACTACAGACTGTTATCTATCCAACAGTAGTAAATATATGCATATTGGAAAATAAAAAGTTTCTTAGGAGGCCGTTTGAAAATGTGCACACATTTTCCAGTTTTTTCAATATTCAGCGTGCAGCCATAACAGGTTAAGCAGGGCCTTGCGCGACAGCAACGACCCATGGAAAGCGATCTTACAGTGGAGGAACACACCCACCGAAAACATGGACAGCAGCCCAGCACAACGCCTTCTGTCCAGACGTCTGAAGACTACTATCCCCGTAGCTAACAGGCTACTTGAGCCCTGCGTCATGGTTGGCGTCACGGACAAACTGCGTCACAGAAAGCAGCTCGCCAAGTGCTTCTACGACCGGACTGCTCGAGACCTACCAGAGCTGGAGGTGGGTGAAACTATAAGGATGAAACCGCTGCCGGGAGACCACACAGGACTTTGGAGGCTGGGCACATGCCTACAGAGAGTTGCACCACGTTCTTACCTGGTGGATGTTGGTGGCTCCCTCTATCGTCGCAATCGGGTGGATCTGCGCGTAGCAGAGCAGACAAACCAGAACATGCCATACACTCACCTAGATGAGCTGGATCACAGTCCAGGCCTAAGGGTAAGGGGTGCAGAATTGAGACATGAGCCAACTGAAGGTGAAGCTTCTACCCCACCAAACTCTCCAGCTCGTGGCCCTAATCCTACCCCTGTCAGAGCCAATACTTACTCACGGGTGGGTCGGCTGTGCAAGCCACCGGACAGGCTTACTCTGTAAGCAAGAGACTTAACTTGTTGTCTGTTAATTAAAAAAAAAAGGAAGATGACAGCTGAAGTAAAAAGAAAATGTCATGCTTTTCAATTGTTATGACTTGACTGTTAAGAACTCAATGTTATGCCGTTATGTTTGCACTTTCTATTGAAAAGGATGATGTTACAGAGTCTAGTTGATAGGTAATCGACTAGTTGGACTGTTCCCCAGACTCCAGGCGTAGGGATTTGTACAATGCTTAACAAGGCTATTGAACTTAACATTGGTGTCTGTCTTTATTCCTTAATCCAACTTATTTTACAGAAACAGTTCGGTCTTGCTGCCCCACCTCGTTCACTGCAGCGGCGACACACTACCAAGCTACCTGTTTGGCTTTGTTTGTCAATCCACTATTTTGTCCACCGAATAATATGTGTTGCCTGTCTTCAATGTCCTCTACCATCGCTGCGATCCAAAAAGTTTGCTTTTCTCATGTGGTCCATGGCTATTCCTGACTAAATCCTAATTTGTGTTAGCATTCTATAAGGGGAAACGCTGATTGTAAGGCACGTTCAGGTGCCGTCAATTTTACGTTAATTTGAGATTGATATATCACAGGTACGTAAGTTAGAAATGGGCTTCTTAGAACCTGCGTAAGCAACGTTTTTTTATGCTCAGTATCTTTTATGAATCAAACGTAAGTACACCGTCAGAAATGAGCTTACAACTAAGTTTATGTATAAATCTAAGATTTTTTTTATAAATGAGGTGCCTGGATTCTAGTGCCTTTGAAAGATTGGGACCCATCCTTTGAAAAGAGCACACAATTCCACCCACAGAACAGTAGCAGATCAACCACCAAAAGCATTTCCAACGCCCTCACCTCGATTGTATTATATACAGTTATAAGAAAAAATATTTTTATCTTAATTTAGTTCCACAATAAAAAAAATAGTATGCGTGATAATGTAGGCAATTCATGCTAAGGATTGTTACAAGCAATTATTTTGGCAAACAATTATTGTGATTCATCCTATCTTGTCCTTAACATCATAACTCCATAGCAACAGATGTGGAATACACAGACACACACACACTCCCCACCCTTCCCCCATAAACAACCACAAGCTCAGATGTTACAGTTGTTCCATTCCTGAGCCTCAACTCAAGAAAGGACTTGATGTGCGAATGCAGTTTGAGTAGCAGTTTGAGAGTCATGCAAGATTTTGCAATAATGTGGATATTTTATTAACCTAAGTCAAGTCCTAGCTGATGGAGCTCTGATATAAACCACACACACACTGGTCTCCCGTTGTGACCATTTTCCCAAGCATTTCTGTGCAGTCCTTTGATTATTTTGTGCCATCAGCGCCACAATAATTTGCCCCCTCTCTGATTGTATGACCCCCGCCCCATGGGTTACTGCAGCTAGTGTTGCCAGTACTGCCACTACCTGGGTGTGGGCACCCCATCGGAATTCCCACCGCTAGGTGCAAGGTCGTCAATGTTCTCAATAGCAGCTCTGAGAAATTCCTTGTATATTATGCTCACCAATTCAGGGGCTTTGGATTTGTTAGACCAACCCTGCAAGGCAGGCTCAGAATCTTAACGGGGCGGTGCTGCTTTAGTGGGTCTCTTACCGCATTTATCTTTCTGTCTTGTCTGTGTTTAGCCTACTTGCAGTAAACCTATAAAACAGATAGTCTTCTCAGTGTATGGGTCACTTATAATGCATTTTTAAAAACATACATTCGTCCTTCCTAACTCAGTTGCTGGATAGGAAGGAAACCACTCAGGTATTTCACCATGAGGCCAATGGAGACTAAAACAGTCAGAGTTGAATGGCTTTAATCGCTTAATAGTAAAACACTGCAAAAAACATGCCATTTTTAAAAACTTTGTCCTGAATACAAAGCGTTATGTTAGGTGCAAATCCAACACAACACATCACTGATGTAATGGGTATGCTTGAGCTAAGCACAGGAAAATTCTAGAGAAAAACCTTGTTCAGTCTGCTTTCCAACAACACTGGGAGACAAATTCATCATTGACTTTGATATATTTCATTTTCAATAAATGTGCAATATATTTTTTTAAATCTATACATTGACAGCTTTATTATAGTAATACCAACTAAATGAACAGTAAATTAAGATTCAAGCTGTAAAAAAGGGGAGGAAATGACGAGACAGCATACAACTGAACCAATAAACAAATGTTCAAAAAAAGCACAATCTTTCATATTCTATGTTATGGTTGGCAAGTCAGTATACACCCCTGGTGTAATGTATGATAAGAGGCAGCATTTACAGTTGAATTGTAGAATACAGCAAACCAAAGGTGCAACAATTCAAAATTGGGGGTACAAGAGCAAATATAACAAACATTAGGAACACCTCCCTAATATTGTGTGCAGCCCCCCCCCTTTTGCCTCATAACAGCCTCAATTCATGGGGGCATAGACTTTACAAAGTGTCGAAAGCGTTCCACAGGGATGATGACCCATGTTGACTAATGCTTCCCACAGTTGTGTCAAGTTCGCTGGATATCCTTTGGGTGATGGACCAATATTGATACACAGATGAAAAACTTAGCAGCGTTGCTGTTCTTGACACAAACCGTTGCGCCTGTCCCCATACTACCATACCCCATTCAAAGGCACAAATCTTTTGTCTTGCCCATTCACCCTCTGAATGGCACACACACACAATCCATGTCTCAAGGCATGAAAATCCTTAATCTCTACACCGATTGAAGTGGATTTAACAAGTGACATCAATAAGGGTTCATAGCTTTCACCTAGATAAACCTGGCCAGTCTACCATGGAAAGATCAGTTGTTCTTAATGTTATATATACACATCATCTCTTCAAACATTTTTGTTTTAAAAATCTAAATCTTCAGTTAATGTTTTGACCAACAGCAGTTTTACAATAAAATCCAGAACTACCTGAAATGCTTTAACATGACCAGGAGGATATACAAGAAAATAAGGGTGAGGAACAAGCTTCAAACTCAAAGCCTCAAAAAAAGAGCAGACACTGTCAAAACATTTTCAAATTGCATCAAAATTGCCATAGGACACAATACTGTATGTTCAAACCCCTGACTATTGCAGGAAAGTAGTCCACAACAATACATTAAAGATATCTGGTAAAGAATAACACCAAAGATACACAGGTTTCATAATACACAACTCCATATATTAAAATATATATTAACCATTTGGCAGATAGAAGATTAATCTTCACACGTCTGAAAGCACACTTGTTTACTGACAGCTCAGCTATCTTCGAGTAGAATACAGAGAGTAGGGGTAGCACTCTGCTAAGACCCCAGACTGTCTGTACAGAGGGGTAGCTCTAGTCCCTCAGCCATTTCAAAAACCTATTTTATTGTAGCACAAGTTAATCTAACTCTGCAAAAGACTTTCATAGTTTTATACATCCCAATGAGACTCAGTCTGTCAGGAATGATTGTTCAAACGCAAAAAGGCTACAGCTAGCTAATGCTAACACTGAAGAGGTTTTAGCATCACTGAGCCTATGCAGATGGAACTGCTAGAAAGCCCCGAAATAAAAAAACAAACTAAAAATAAAAGCATCGTCTCCTTGGTTTAACTGGAATCAAAAGAATGTCAACTGATTTCTATCCTAAACCCGGTTCTGTTTACTGAGTCTTTAAACAGCTCCACAATCCACTCTCTCTCACCGTTTTATATGAGAGACTGCTGGGAACCTATGAAGAGCTCTCAGTTTATCTACCAGACGGTGATGAATGTGAAATTGATATCTTGACTTTTCCACATTTTGTTACGTTACAGCCTTATTGTAAAATGTATGAAATTAATTGATTACCTTAATCTACACACAATACCCCATAATGACAAAGCGAAAACAGGTTTTTAGAAATTTTATAAAAAACAAAAATACCTTATTTACATAAGTACTCAGATCCTTTGCTATGAGACTCGAAATTGAGCTCAGGTGCATCCTGTTTCCATTGATCAGTCCACCTGTAGTAAATTAAATTGATTGGACATGATTTGAAAGACACACACCGGTCTATATAAGGTCCCACAATTGACAGTGCAAGTCAGAGCAAAAACCAAGCCATGAGGTTCGAAAGAATTGTCCATGTCGCGGAAAGGACTAGGGGAAGGGTACCAAAACCATTCTGCAGCATTGAAGGTCCCCAAGATCAGTGCCCTCCATCATTCTTAAAAATGGAAAAAGCTTGGAACCACCAAGCCTCTTCCTAGAGCTGGCCACCCGGCCAAACTGAGCCATCGTGGGGAGAAGGGCCTTGGTTAGGGAGGTGGTTACTCTGACAGAGCTCCAGAGTTCCTCTGTGGAGATGGTTGTCCTTCTGGAAGGTTCTCCCATCTGTGCAGCACTCCACCAAATCAGGCCTTTACAGTTGAGTGGCCAGACAAAAGCAAGATTTTCGGGTCTGATGAAACCAAGATTGAACTCTTTGGCCTACATGCCAAGCGTCACGTCTGGAGGAAACCTGGCACCATCAGCGGCAGGGACTGGGAGACTAGTCAGGATCGAGGGAAAGATGAACAGAGCAAAGTACAGAGATCCAGAGTGCTCAGGACCTCAGACTGAGGCGAAGGTTCACCTTCCAACAGGACAACGACCCTAAGCACACAGCCAAGACAACGCAGGAGTGGTTACGGGACAAGTCTCTGAATGTCCTTGAGTGACCCAGCCAGAGTCCAGACTTGAACCTGATCAGACCATCTCTGGAGACCTGAAAATAGCTGTGCAGCAACGATCCCCATCCAACCTGATAGAGCTTGAGAGTATCTGCAGAGAAGAATGGGAGAAATGCCCCAAATACAGGTGTGCCAAGAAGACTCAATGCTGTAATCGCTGCCAAAGATGCTTCAATAAAGTACTGAGCAAAGGGTCTGAATACTTATGTAAATGTGATATTTCTGTTTTTTTATTTTTAATACATTTTCAAAAATGGTTTGCTTTGTCATTATGGGGTATGGTGTGTAGCTTGATGAGGGGGGGGAAACTATTTAATCCATTTTAGAATAAGGCTGTAATGTAACAAAATGTGGAAAAAGTCAAGTGGTCCGAATACTTTCCGAATGCACTGTAAGTACTAACTTGTTGCTCTTAAAATACAAGCTGATATTCACAAGGCTTGTTTAATATGATGTCTAAAGCTCAACTCTCAGCCATTTACACTTGATAAAGGTTTTCAACACCTGTAAGTGCCATTTCCTGCAATCGAGAGCAAAAAGTTGCCTTATATGATAAACAAATAAAGTTAAGCCTCTTATTTCTCAAAGTGGCGCAGCTAGTTCACAAGGTGGTGCAGCGCTCCTCTTACATTCTTTGGGCAGAACCCTCCAGTCAGTGCTTAAAGGAACAACCACTAGTGCTCCTGTTCAGTGACAGTGTGGTTGAGTGCTTGGGTTGGGTTGGTCTTCCCGTGCAGTCGGTCGGTGTGATCAGCTCAGGGATCACATGCAGTCCACCACGTTGCTGGAGCCCTGGCCCACGTCCCTGATATGGCTGATGTGAGAGGAGCAGACAGCCACTCCTGCGCCGGCCCGACAGTGAGACACCGATCCCACCAGCTCCCATCTGAGGAGACACACAACACAGATCGATATAAAATGTCAACATCAGACTAGCTGCTCCAAAATGTAGAATTTCCTTTCAACTGTAAAAAAAAAACAGGATACTGTAAAAGGTGTCCAGTGTACAGGTGGTGGTGTAGTAGGCCAGAGATACTCTTTTATAAAATGGGCTCGCTTGATTTAGCTGACCCGATACAACCCATCTGTCTCGCCTGAACAGAACCCCTTCCAATCCCCCCCTCTCCAGCTCACCTGTTCATGCGGGGGTCAAAGGCTTCCACTGTGTTGAGGTAGATGTTCCCGTTGTGACCTCCAACCGCAAACACGCAACCCATAACCGTGGCCACACCCACTCCGCCCCGGGGCGTGGTCAGCTCAGAGACGTAGTCCCAGCGACTCAGACGGGGGTCAAAACGCTCCACAGAACTCAGCGGGGAGTTGTCATCAAAACCACCTGACAGCGCAGACAGACCGAAAGACAGAATCAAATACTCTTGTAAAGCTGGCTCAATTGGTAAGAGTGTGGTGCTAGAAATGCCAAGGTTGTGGGTTGAATTCACACAGGGATCACAAACATACTACAAATCTATGCACTCACTGTAAATTGCTTTGAAAAACAGAGTCTAAGTCACATATCATCCACAGTGTGATATCTTGTTTAAGTTTATGCAGTCAGTGAAGTTGCAGACTTTCAATAAAGAGCTACTCCATCCACTGAGGTCAATGCATAGACTGAGGTTATCAGTAGCTTTTCCTCCTCCAAACACACCAATGCTGACTCATGCAAACTAGGGTCAGCTAAAAGTCCGGCCAGAGCTCTGAAACAGCCTTAGATGACTCTTCAAATTCAGCAACACAATAAAATTACCCCATCCTTATGGATCGCTTTTAATTAGCAACCAACTTGACAAAACAATAACTTTTCTCCCTCCTGATTCATGTTTACAAGCCAACAACTATTGTGTGTAGTGGTGTGTGAGTGGGGGGAGGGCATGTGACCCATAGCAATAAGCAGCCAGTGGAATGATGTGAAGTATGAGAAGGTGGTTTTGTTTCCAATGATGTGGTGAATCGATATGTGGTCATTTGACCTACTTTGAATGAATGCATGGATTCTAAGTCACTCTGGATAAGACCATTTGCTAAACAACAAACATGTCGTCCCCCACAAATTATGCAGCGCCCTCTCGGGCAGATGGGCCAATTAGTGACAATTATTCAACAGGACCAGAGAAATGCTTGTTCAAAGTATGGAATTCCAGTTGATTACTCTAGCGTCCCCCCTTGGGCAACTCAGTGTAATTTTGTAAATGCCAGCTCTCTATGGCATGACGCATTATTCACTCAAGTTTCATAAAAAAATAATTTCTTTTATTATTATTTTTTATTTATTTATATATAAAAAAATTAAATAAAAATAAAATAAATAAATAAAAATCGGGCCAGCTGGTGCCAGATATCACGTGACTAACGTACATACAGAGACAGATCCATAGCCCCCCCCCCCCATCCCAAAATGTAAATGCAGTGGTGCTGAGCTGTGTTCTTACCCACTACATAGAGACACCCGTTGAGCTCGCTGACTCCGTTCCCTGCCCGTCTCTGGCCCATCTCCCTGACCTCCGTCCACTTGTTGAGATGTGGGTCAAACCTCTCCACACTGGATAGAGAGGCCACACCGTCGTTACCCCCCACAGCATACACGTGGCTCTGACAGGACAGGAGAGTGTTAACATATAGGTCTACCTCTGACAGGGGAGGAGAGGATTAACCCATTGAGTTCCACCGCGACACCAGTGTGATTTGGACTTCTAAACCCTTTTAAACATTGTGTGTTTGAGCTAGAGACTTTTGGGTTGTACCATTGGATTCATCTATTTCTTCTGCATCCATTAGTATGTGTGATTAACTGGGGCTGAGTCAGAATGGTTTGAGCTACACATTAAAAACTATGTATGAAAAGATGCACAAACATGCACATGTAGCTAATGATGCTCACAAGCTACACAAGAGTCGTTAATGGGTTCTTCTACATAAAAAAAATCATAGGAAATCCAAGGACATAGAGTCTAAAATACTGTAACAAGATCACATAGTTGCTGTCAAACTCCACAAACTTGTCGCTGACTAGTTGTATATTAATTTCCCACTGAGCAAACAATTTCTGTACCTTCATCTATCAGGGGGGACCTTTTTTGTTTATTGACATTGGTCAATCAAACTCATGAATGCAACCGTTTATGTCACCTTGTTTTGTGTTCTACTTGAGGCCTGGTTGTCCTGAAAAGAAAATGGTAAAACTCTTCATTGTGAGACTAAATACAGTATAAGGGCTGGTGTGATTTGGCATGCAGATAAATGAAAGTCAGATAAATGAAAAGCTGATTTTTGCTGGGGTCTCTGGACTGATAGGGTTAATGGTTATTATGGCCTGTTTTTATGACTTCAAATCACAAAAATCTTGGGGGATAAAATCTCTTAACTCAATGTCAATGACATAAAATGGTTATGAAAGCATCTGAGGATGTCATGTGTGATGAGTGTACGTATAAATGTGATGTAACACCTGGGTCGTGTCAACTAGGCACAAAACAGGGAAGAACTATCTGAATGAAAGACACTTGTTTTCTGCTGCACAATGTTTTGAAAAATGTTGCTATGGTGTGCCCTAATGAACACTGGATCCATAATATACTCAGCAAAAAAAGAAACGTCCTCTCACTGTCAACTGCGTTTATTTTCAGCAAACTTAACATGTGTAAATATTTGTATGAACATAACAAGATTACACAACTGAAACAAAGTTCCACAGACATGTGACTAACAGAAATGGAATAATGTGTCCCTGAACAAAGGTTGGGGGGTCAAAATCAAAATGAGCAGACAGTATCTGGTGTGGCCACCAGCAGCATTAAGTACGGCAGTGCATCTCCTACTCATGGACTGCACCAGATTTGCCAGTTCTTGCTGTGAGATGTTACCATACTCTTCCTGCAAGTTCCCGGATATTTCTGGGGGAAATGGCCCTAGCTCTCACCCTCCGATCCAACAGGTTCCAGACATACACAATGGGATTGAGATGCGGGCTCTTCGCTGGCCATGGCAGAACACTGACATTTCTGTCTTGCAGGAAATCACGCACAGAACGAGCAGTATGGCTGGTGGCATTGTCATGCTGGAGGGTCATGTCAGGATGAGCCTGCCGGAAGGGTACCACATGAGGGAGGAGGATGTCTTCCCTGTAATGCGCAGCGCTGAGATTGCCTGCAATGACAACAAGCTCAGTCCGATGATGCTGTGACACACCGGCCCAGACCATGACGGACCCTCCACCTCCAAATCGATTCCGCTCCAGAGTACAGGCCTCGGTGTAACGCTCATTCTTTCGACGATAAACGCAAATCCAACCATCACTCCTGGTGAGACAAAACCACGAATCACCAGTGAAGAGCACTTTTTGCCAGTCCTGTCAGGTCCAGCAACGGTGGGTTTGTGCCCATAGGCGACGTTGTTGCCGGTGATGTCTGGTGAGGAATTGCCTATACAACAGCCCTACAAGCCCTCAGTCCAGCCTCTTTCAGCCTATTGGGGACAGTCTGAGCACTGATGGAGGGATTGTGCGTTCCTGGTGTAACTCGGGCAGCTGTTGTTGCCATCCTGTACCTGTCCTGCAGGTGTGATGTTCAGATGTACCGATCCTGTGCAGGTATTGTGACACGTGGTCTGCCACTGCGAGGACAATCAGCTGTCCGTCCTGTCTCCCTGTAGTGCTGTCTTAGGCATCTCACAGTACGGACATTGCAATTTATTGCCCTGGTCACATCTGCAGTCCTCATGCCTCCTTGCAGCATGCCTAAGGCATGTTCACGCAGATGAGCAGGGACCCTGGGCATCTTTCTTTTGGTGTTTTTCAGAGTCAGTAGAAAGGCCTCTCTAGTGTCCTAAGTGTTCATAACTGTGACCTTAATTGCTTACCGTCTGTAAGCTGTTAGTGTCATCACGACCGTTCCACAGGTGTATGTTCATTAATTGTTTATGGTTCATTGAACCAGCATGAGAAACAATGTTTAAACCCTTTACAATGAAGATCTGTGAAGTTATTTGGATTTTTATGAATTATCTTTTAAAGTCAGGGTCCTGAAAAAGAGACATTTCTTTTTTTGCTGAGTTTAGTATATGATCAGTCTAGCCAGGTGTTCAGAGTGTCTTGTTCTCACCCCTAAGGCCACAGAGCCCACTCCACCTCTGGGCGTGTTCATGGGAGCCACAGCACTCCAGTGGTCACTCTCGATGTCGTATCTCTCTACATCGTTGAAACAGGAGTTGTCATCTAGACCACCGATGGCGTAGATAGGACCTCCCAGAGCTGCCAAAGCTATGCCTCTCCTTCACACAGCAATGAAAATAGTTCAGTATGAGTGTGAGTATACTTAGGTATCTTTTTGCTGTAAAACTACATTTCTAGAACAAAATCTCTAACTCATATTAGAGACTAAATTTGCCAGACATTACATACCTTTTAGTGTTCATGGAAGCTTTCATCATCCACTTGTTGGTGAGAGGATCAAACATCTCCATGTTGCCCAGGTGTTCACTACCATCATGGCCCCCTACTGCATACACTTTACCTGAGAGATGTAATAAATAATGAATTGTTTTATGATCAAAAGCAACTTAGTCATACTTGCATACATTTTACGTACAGGTGGTCCCGGGAAACAAACTCACTATCCTGTTGTTCCAAGCGTCATGCTCTAACTTAGCTACAGAGGACCAAGATGAAAACAAGGTTAAGGAACACAAGGTTAAGACTACAAGACCCTCATAACCCGACTATCCATCCATCCATCCATCCATATAAAGACTGAACTCAACTGTGCAGGGGAAACAATCCTAACTATGGAAACCTCTATGGTTTAGGATGTAGAATTTATGGTAGGCCTACTGATCACATTTCAGGACAGGTACTGGTCAATGATTATATCTGGAATACAACAAATCCGACTTCCCTGAAAGTGTTTAAGAAAAGCTTATAGTGTGGAATGAAACCAAAGAAGAGCGGTAGATGCTTTTCTCCTGTTTTGTTCATATCCTGAAGCTAGTTTATTTCAAGCTAATAGGCTTTTCAGAGTGGAAGCAAGCTAAACTATCAGTGTCTGTGCTCAGACCATCCCTGGAGATTCTATAATGCACTCTAAACATAATTAAGAAAAGAGACCTACGAGAAAACATACTACTGAACTGAACCAACATGTATCCATCATGTGAAGGCTATTCTCTAGGGATGTGCATCTCGCCATACAAGCACAATTCGATACACATCTAGATACTGTACATGGACTCTGATACAATACAGGAACGATATTTTTAGTTTGAAACCATTCGGTGCGATTTGATTAGCGGAACAAATTGATGCGATTCGGTTTGATGAGATGCAAACACATTCCATATTAATATCTGATACTGATGGAGCTCAGGAACTGAGCGGAATCTGTCTGAGCTGACTTCTCTGAGCTTGTGTGCGCTTGTATACTATCCTCGTGGGTATTGGAAATCCCCAAAAGGATACGAAAACAAGGAAGATTCTCCAGGTCCCCACATCGACAAAGGCTAGGAGGTACAAAGAGGCACTGACAACAAAAACAGGTGGAGTATTAGGAGGGGTTCTGAAAAACCCACACCAAACTTAAGACAGGAAGCAAACCAAAATGGTGAAGCAAAACTAAAACAGGGAAGATCAGACAAAGGAATGCTTGTCTAGAAATCAAATAGGGGGAGACAACTAAAGGTCTCTCAAGACAACTGGAGCACTGGGCAAACTACGCGAAAAAAAAACAAAAAAAACAAATGGTCACATGCGCCAAATACAACAGGTGTAGTAGACCTTACCGTGAAATGCTTACTTAGAGGCCCTTAACCAAGAATGCAGTTCAATAAATATATTTGATAAAATATTTACTAAATAAACTATAGACTAAAAAAATTTAATCAAAAAGTAACAAGAAATGTAAATAATAACGAGGCTATATATATATATATAGGGGGTACAGAGTCAATGTGCGGGGTTCAGGACAGTCACGGTAATTTGAAAAATGACTATGCATTGATAAACAGCGAGTAGCAGCTGTAAAAACAAAGGGGGGGGGGGGGGGGGGGGTCAATATAGATAGTCCGGGTGGAATTTGATTAGTTGTTCAGCAGTTTTAAGGCTTGGGTGTAGAAGCGGTTTACTCAGTAATTTGTTGAATCAACTAGGCAGCAATCACAGGCTCGAGTCGTCTTGGGTATGACGCTACAAGCTTAGCACTCCTGTATTTGTGCAGTTTCTCCCATTCTTCTCTCCAGATCCTCTCAAGCTCTGTCAGGTTGGATGGGGAGCGTCACTGCACAAGCATTTTCAGGTTTCCAGCTCTGGCTGGGCCACTCAAGGACATTGAGACTTGTCCCGAAGCCACTCCTACGTTGTCTTGGCTGTGTGCTTAGGGTCATTGTCTTGTTGAAAGGTGAACGTTCTCCCCAGTCTGTGTACTTTGCGCTGTTCATCTTTCCCTCGATCATGACTAGTCTCAGCCCCTGCCGCTGAAAAACATCCCCACAACATGCTTCACCACCATGCTTCACCGTAGATATGGTGCCAGTTCTCCTCCAGCCGTGATGCATGGTATTCATGAAAAAATAGTTCTATATTGGTTTAATCAGACCAGAGAATCTTGTTTCTCATGGCCTGAGAGTCTTTAGGTGCCTTTTGGCAAACCTCAAGTGGGCTGTCATGTGCCTCTTACTGAGGAGTTGCTTCAGTCTGGCCACTCTACCATAAAAGCCTGATTTGGTGGAGTGCTGCAGAGATAGTTGTACTTCTGGAAGGTTCTCCCATCTCCACAGAGGAACTTTGGAGCTTTGTCAGAGTGACTATGAGGTTCTTGGTCACCTCTCTGACCGAGGCCCTCTCCCTGATTGCTCAGTTTTGCGGGGCGGCCAGCTCTAAGGAAGAGTCTTGGTGGTACCAAACTTCTTCCATTTAAGAATGACAGAGGCCCCTGTGTTCTTGGGGACCTTCAAAGCTGTAGGAATGTTTTGGCGCCCTTCTGCAGATCTGTGCCTCGACCCAATCCTGTCTCTGAGCTCTACGAACAATTTCTTCGAACTCATGAGCTCATTCGAACTCATTTGCTCTGACATGCACTGTCAACTGTGGGACCTTATATAGACAGGTGTGTGCCTTTCCAAATCATGTGCAATCAATTGAATTTACCACAGCTAGACTCCAAACAAGTAGTAGAAATATCAAGGACGATCAATGGAAACAGGATGCACCTGAGCTCAATTTTGAGTCTCATAGCAAAGGGTCTAAATACTTATTTGCATAAGGCATTTGGTTTTTATTTTTAAAACATTTGCAAAAAATATTTCAAATAATTTTTGCTTTGTCATTATGGTGTATTGTGCGTAGATTCAGGGAAAAAATAATGTAATACATTTTAGAATAAAGCTGTAACGTAACAAAATGTGGAAAAAAGCGGTTTGAAAGGCCAGCATCCCAGAGTCACCTCTTCACTGTTGACGTTGAGACTGGTGTTTTGCGGGTACTATTTATAATGGAGCTGCCAGTTGAGGATTTGTGAGGAGCCTGTTTCTTGACACTAAATGAACTTGTCCTCTTGCTCAGTTGTGCACCGGGGCCTCCCACTCCTCATTCTATTCTGGTTAGAGCCAGTTTGCACTGTTCTGTGAAGGGAGAAGTACACAGCATTGTACGAGAATTTCAGATTCTTGGCAATTTCTCGCATGGAATAGTCTTCATTTCTCAGAACAAGAATAGACTGACAAGTTTCAGAAGAAAGTTATTTGTTTCTGGCCATTTTGAGACTAATTGAACCCACAAATGATAATGCTCCAGATACTCAACTAGTCTAAAGAAGGCCAGTTTTATTGCTTCTTTAGTCAGAACAACAGTTTTCAGCTGTGCTAACATAATTGCAAAGGGTTTTCTAATGATCAATTTGCCTTTTAAAATGATACACTTGGATTAGCTAACAACGTGCCATTGGAACACATGAGTGATGGTTGCTGATAACGGGCCTCTGTACGCCTATGTAGATATTACATTAAAAAGTATGCTGTTTCCAGCAACAATAGTCATTTACAACATTAACAATGTCTACATTGACAGTTTACAATCCAGGGTTACTCCTCAACTTGCTCAACTTCCACATTATTTAGTACAAGATTTATGAGGTAGTGAATGATATGTCCCAAATACAATGCTTTTAGTTTTTGAAATATTTACGACTTATTCCTTGCCACCCATTCTGGAACTAAGTGCAGCTCTGTTAAGCTCCCTCCCTCGTCATGTCGTTGTGTAGTAAGTTGCCATATGTTGCGTCAGTCTGCCAGGGACCTTTTCCTAATGTGTATGTTCATTCTGTGTTATCATTTAGTTAATTTGTGTAGTACTGAATAATAAGTAAGGCTGGGGATTTTGCAGATGCAGGAAGTTACGACTGTTCAGAATATGATTAATACGTTGACTTTTTTATGAATGTGATAAGTAAAGACCTTTAGAGTTTAATTCAGGAGATGGTAACTCTAAACAACCGCTCTCGTGGTGCCCCAAATTCCTAATGAGTTAATTATTACATGACTAATTTAAAATAGTTTGCTGATTTGATGAATAACAGTCATTGGATTAATGAAAGTAAAGTCACAACATTGGCTTTACTCAAAGCCAGTGGCATGTCATTGGTAAAGATTGAAAAAAGTAAGGGGCCTAGACAGCTGGCCTGGGGAATTCCTGATTCTCCCTGGATTATGTTGAAGAGGCTTCCATTAAAGAACACCCTCTGTATTCTGTTAGACAAGTAGCTCTTTATCCACAATAAAGCAGGGGGTGTAAAGCCAATACACATACATTTTTCAATCAGCAGACTCTGCTCGATAATGTCAAAAGGCACACTTAAGTCTAACAAAACAGTTCCCACATTCTTTTAAATCATCAATTTCTCTCAGTCAATCATCAGTCACTTGTGTAAGTGCTGTAAATGTTGAATGTCCTTGCCTATAAGCAAGGCTGAAAGTCTGACATGATGTTCAAACACAAGTTCATTCGGACAAAAACCAAGAGATTCCTGAACAACTTCCTACGCTGCTCTGGGTGGTAGGCACTAAAGGGGCAATGGGTTACATCCAACTGTTGTAGCACTTGCTGGAAGACCTTTGACATGAAATTCAAACCTTGGTCCGACTGCGGAAGTCCAAACGTTGAAAATAATTTCACCAGGGCCTTAACGATACTGGGAGTCGTGATTTTCCTCAGTGGAATGGCCTCAGGGAAACAAGTGGCAGCACACATAATGGTTAAGAGAAACTGGTTACCCGTCTTGGCTTTGGGCAAAGGACCAACACAATCCACCAGAACCCTGCTGAAAGGTTTGTCAAAAGCGGGAATAGGCTTCAAAGATGCCACCACATAATGACTAACGAGGTGATGCCAATCGGTGCGCCCTAAGTGATATCGAGCCATATGTGCTAAAGTCCAACGTCAAAACATAAATGAAAAACCAAAGCCTGTAACAATAGTAAAACATATGCTGCGCCTGCATGTATGACGCAATAGGGCAGACTGACCATCTACCACTATAAGATGGGCAAGTTGTTTTCATCCCTCCAATTTTTATCTGAAATCCTCATCACCCACTGATTAACTTGTCATGTAGCAGATAAAACATTTTTGACCTAGTAATATGTCATCACTTATTTTGAGAAATTATCTATGACTAGAGCCATACTGATATGTTTTTTTTTGGTCTGATACAGCAGGGAAATGAAAAAGTGTGTACTCATTAAGAAAGAAAGAAATTCCACAAATGTACTTTTAACAAGGCACACCTGTTATTTGAAATGCATTCCAGGTGACTACCTCATGAAGCTGGTTGAGAGAATGCCAATTGTTTGCAAAGCTGTCATCAAGGCAAAGGGTGGCTACTTTGAAGAATCTCAAATATATTTTGATATGTGTAACACTTTTTTGGTTACTACATGATTCCTATATATGTTATTTCTTAGTTTGTCTTCACTATTATTCTACAATGTAGAAAACAGTAAAAAAAAAAAATTATGAATGAGTAGGTGTCCAAACTTTTGACTGGTAATAAACAATTTTTATAACAGCTTTTGATTTTACAGCTTTTGTCTCAAAAGCAAATGGTTTTGACCGTTTGGAACTTTACAGAGGAGAGCTGCTGTCTTTTCCCGTTATGACCAGTACAGCTCGCAAAAATTATTGCTGTCCTTGTTATGAAATTACACCTTTACCCTGTTCATGTAAAAAAATACTGTTTAAAGGAGAACTACCAAAAACATTTAATACGGAGAATCTGGAAGTCAAAAAGCCCCAATCAGAATTTAGATGTACAATCAGCAAGATGTGAGATGTGTCCACTCCGGTAGCCTACACAGCATTTTGGTAACAATGACTCAGCAAATTACATGGGTTGTCCCTCAAATAATAAAGCCCATGATTTAATATTACAAACACCTGAATGCTAAAGGTGCCACGCAGATGTAGCCTAAGAATATTTGAAAAAGGGATAGGGTAGGCCTACCTCTCATTGGCACAAGCAGCTGCATCTCCCGCACTGTGCAAACAGTTGTTATCTGACTTGTAGATCAATGTCATACGCAGTTACATGCATAAAAGTTCAATAAGCTGAATCAATTCAATAATAAATATTTTTTAAATAAGGCAGAAAAAAGAAAGAATCGGTTGTCATTTGGATCGGTTTTGGCTCACGCATACTGATGCACTTGCATCTTAAACATTTGAACTGGGGACCGATGTGTATCGGTGAGTTGCTAAATCCCTACTGTTCTCCCAACGCCATAGACATCGCATCACTGTATCCGTCTAATTAAGGCGTTAGAGCATGGACAATGCCATTCAGGCCATCTCCAATTTTCTTCTTCACAAGTATAATTCATTGGCTGATCCCTCTTGATGAACCAGTTGGAGTCATTTGATCCTCCCTTAACCCATTGGAAGTCCCACACTGTTGACTCCTTCAAAATGGTGAAAGTCCTCAATGGCGCTGCCCATGCTAAAACGGGCTTTTGGCAACTAGAGTCCTATATCCATCTATTCACCATCTCTCCTTTCACCCTCTCTTACCTCCTACAGAAATTACTCCAACATGGCGTCTCCTGCTGTTCATCTCAGGCCCGAAGAACCAACTGTTCTTGCTGATGGAGTAACACTCGATGCTGCGGAACGGGTCACCAGAACCTCCCCGGCCACCAACACAGAACAATACCCCTGAGGAGAGTTGGGGGGCAAAGGTCAGAGCAGGACCAGTGAGAAAAACAACACTGCAATGCCAGCTCAACATATAAATATACACTCAAGAGGAATCAAAAGACCGAAGGTTTTGTTATTTGTCAGGCTCGTAATAAATACAAGCGACATGAAGAATTGCAGGAATTCCAGCTTTTTCTTGATCATTGTTCTGCATTGTACAAGCTCAACCCTATTATGTAGCTGATTGCTTAATAGTTGGACAGGCTACCAGTCTGTTACCTGCAGTATGTTTCCTAGGCGTGGTGCGGACTGAATACTCAAAGTCAGGCACCACCTTGTTGCTGAGGTGCAGGTGATAGTTCCTGGCCTCATCCAGCAGATCCCGGCAGCTCAGATTTCCTTTGATCATCTCTTCCTTGGCCACCGTGCCTGTCAGGAAGTCTACTGGGAGCAGGGGGAGGCGCACCTACAGGACACACAGATATATACCACAGAGTTAACATACACTCGGACGTAAAACACAGAAGCACCTGCAGGGCAGCCGGGTAATACAGACACAGCACAGATTCAAACACCACACACAGGAGTAGTGGAAATGCAAAAACTCCATAAACAGACAACAAAGTCAATGTACACACAGAAACACATAAGCACCAACAAGCATATCTACATCTGAGAATTCATTAAAATGCAAAGGCTGAGATGTGTGCGACTACTATCTGACCTGAGTCATGATCTGTTCCAGCCAGGCCTCATGGTGCTGGGGGTTGGCCTTCAGCCACTTGACAGCAGCGTTGTAAACCTGTCTCTCAGAGTGGATGTTCAGTTCGCTGGAGGACAGCAGGGTTCTCAGGTGCTGAGGCGACACGCACAGGAAGTCCTCACAGTCCACCACCTCCCGGAAGTGCTCGCAAGCATACCGGTCCGCCATGTCCATCAGGTCGACGCGGTTGTGGCTCTCGGCAAAGGTGCGGACAGCCAGGCAGTTGGAGGGGTGGAAGTGTGCCTTCATATACTCACAGCAGGCCCTGGCGACCAGCTCCACCTGCAGAATACAGGCTGCATAGAGGAGAGGCTGCACGTTGTCCACTGTCAGGGTCAGGCGGGAGGAGTAGGCAAAACGCACCAGGTCGTGGATGGCGCCTCCGTCAAAGTCCTTGATCTCTATCAGGTCCTGTTTGGCCTCTGACATCTCAGACAAGAACATGGCCCTGAAGTAAGGGATGACACAGGCCAGCACCAGCTTGTGGCATGGTATCAGCCTGCTTCCCACCTGAACACGGGGAGAACAGAGAGAAAGACAGGGAGAGGGAGGGAGAAAGGACGGAAACAAGTTAATGTCAGCTCAAAGGTTATTAATTCCCTGAGCTATTCATTCCACAAGCTTCAGGTGGTTATATTGTGCCTTTTATTTTTTTTGAAAGAGACAAGGGCTTTCACCAACTATTCAACGATTCAAACTAATTTGATTCAATAGGCCTAACTGGTCTCCATTAAACTTCACAAAAACAGACATGAAAAGGCTTTGTCGTCACACATGACACGTCGGTTTCATGTTTACTTACTCTTCCTGCCATGATATAGCTAACTGAGTATGAAGAGTATTGTGACAACACTATAAAACCATACATTTACATTTAAATCATTTAGCAGACGCTCTTATCCAGAGCGACTTACAAATTGGAAAGTTCATACATATTCATCCTGGTCCCCCGTGGGAATTGAACCCTGGTCCCCCCATGGGAATTGAACCCACAACCCTGGCATTGCAAGCGCCATGCTCTACCAACTGAGCCACACGGGACCACATACTCTGCCTACCTTCAGTGTAACATCACAGAGCTCCCCCACTTCGTAGAACTGGCGCAAAGAGTTGTGGAAGTCCTTCCATGCATCGTGGGCCTCAAAGACAAAAGATCCATCTGGCTCAGAGTCTCTATCAGGCCTGGTGGTGCTCTGAAGCTTCTCCTTCTCCTGTTTGAGCTTATGCTGCTTGGCATGTTCCGGCACCATATCCCCTGGCGCCATCACCGTCTACAGGGAGCCAAACCTAGGAAAGAGAGGTCAAAACGAATGGGAGATACAATATGAAGAAAATGCTCTCAAACAATAAATCTGTAAATTTACATGTTAAAGGACCCATGAGCACGGTCGTGACTATCATTAATGTGATGAATGCTATTTATCGAATCCTTATCTGTTTAATGGTTATTAGATTAAATTAATAATGTAACAATTTAGTAATTTGGGGCACCACGGGAAAAGTTGTTTACTGAGTTACTATCTCCCGACTTAATCTATAAATTAGTGGTAGGCTTGATTACCAACAACGACGAGATGGCCTACAGGGAGGAGGTGAGGTCCCTCGGAGTGTGGTGTCAGGAAAATAACCTCACACTCAACATCAACAAAACAAAGGAGATGATTGTGGACTTCAGGAAACAGCAAAGGGAGCACCCCCCTATCCACACAGACGGGACAGTAGTGGAGAGGGTAGTAAGTTAAGTTCCTTGGCGTACACATCACGGCCAAACTGAACTGGTCCACCCACACAGACAGCGTGGTGAAGAAGGCGCAGCAGGGCCTCTTCAACCTCAGGAGGCTGAAGAAATTCGTCTTGTCACCAAAAGCACTCAAACTTTTACAGATGCACAATCGAGGGCATCCTATCGGGCTGTATCATCGCCTGGTATGGCAACTGCTCCGCCCACAACCGTAAGGCCCTCCAGAGAGTAGTGAGGTCTGCACAATGCATCTCCGGGGGCAAACTACCTGCCCTCCAGGACACCTACACCAGCCGATGTCACAGGAAGGACATAAAGATCATCAAGGACAACAACCACCCGAGCCAATGCCTGTTCACCCCGCTATCATCCAGAAGGCGAGGTCAGTACAGGTGCATCAAAGCAGGGACCGAAAAACAGCTTCTATCCCAAGGCCATCAGACTGTTCAACAGCCATCACTAACATCGAGTGACTGCTGCCAACATACTGACTCAACTCCAGCCACTTTAACAATGTGAAAATTGATGATTTGTTTTTATCACTAGCCACTTTAAACAATGCCACTTTTATATGTTTACATTAGAGGTCGACCGATTAATCGGAATGGCTGATTTCAAGTTTCCATAACAATCGGAAATCGGTATTTTTGGGCGCCGATTAGACGATTTTTATTATTAAAATATATATATATTTTTATACCTTTAACTAGGCAAGTCAGTTAAGAACACATTCTTATTTTCAATGACGGCCTAGCAACGGTGGGTTAACTGCCTTGTTCAGGGGCAGAACAACAGATTGTCACCTTGTCAGCTCGGGGGATCCAATATTGCAACCTTACAGTTAACTAGTCCAACGCAATAACGACCTGCCTCTCTCTCGTTGCACTCCACAAGGAGACTGCCTGTTACGCGAATGCAGTAAGCCAAGGTAAGTTGCTAGCTAGCATTAAACTTATCTTATAAAAAACAATCAAACTACACATGGATATTACTAGATATTATCTAGCGTGTCCTGCGTTGCATATAATCTGACTGAGTATACAAGCATCTAAGTATCTGACTGAGCGGTGGTAGGCAGAAGCAGGCGCGTAAATATTCATTCAAACAGCACTTTCGTGTATTTTGCCAGCAGCTCTTCATTGTGCGTCAAGCATTGCGCTGTTTATGACTTCAAGCCTATCAACTCCCGAGACGAGGCTGGTGTAACCGAAGTGAAATGGCTAGCTAGTTAGCGCGCGCTAATAGCGTTTCAAATGTCACTCGCTCTGAGACTTGGAGTAGTTGTTCCCCTTGCTCTGCATGGGTAACGCTGCTTCGATGGTGGCTGTTGTCGTTGTGTTGCTGGTTCGAGCTCAGGGAGGAGTGAGGAGAGGGACGGAAGCTATACTGTTACACTTGCAATACTAAAGTGCCAATAAGAACATCCAATAATCAAAGGTTAATGAAATACAAATGTTATAGAGGGAAATAATCCTATAATTCCTATAATAACTACAACCTAAAACTTATTACCTGGGAATATTAAAGACTCATGTTAAAAGGAACCACCAGCTTTCATATGTTCTCATGTTCTGAGCAAGGAACTGAAACGTTAGCTTTCTTACATAGCACTTTTACTTTCTTCTCCAACACTTTGTTTTTGCATTATTTAAACCAAATTGAACATGTTTCAATATTTACTTACTAAATTGATTTTATTGATGTATTATATTAAGTTAAAATAAAGTGTTCATTCAGTATTGTTGTAATCACGATTAATCGGTCGACCTCTAATTGGTAATGTTGCACTTCCTAAGACTTCCACTAGAAGTCAAGTCGTTAGAACCTTGTCTGATGCCTCTACTGTGAAGTGGGGCCGAAGGAGAGAGGAATGAGTAAGGTCTATCATGACCTGAACATGCGCATTCACGTGAGAACGAGATCTGTTCCATCGCACTTCTGAAGACAAAGGAATACTCCGGTTGGAAAATTATTGTAGAATTATGTTAAAAACATCCTAAAGATTGATTCAATACTTCGTTTGTCATGTTTTTACGGACTATAATATTACTTTAACTTTTCGTCTGTACTTTCCGCTGGACCTGGCCGCGCGTCCTGAGTTTGGAAAGTGTACTGAACGCTAGAACAACAAGGAGGAATTTGGACAAATGGACATTATCGAACAAAACAAACATTTATTGCGTTATATTAGCTTAGCACAATAGCCAGAAACACTTGGGCGCCGGCGACTACGACAGATATATGAAATAACATCATAAATTGAGTCTTACTTTTGCTGATCTTTCATCAGAATGTTGAACAAGGTGTCCTTCGTCCAGATGAGTCGTTGTTTGGATTCAGAATGGCAACTTTCTCTCTCCATTTAGCAAGCGCGCTAGCCGGGTTGCACGGATCTCTCCATGTAAACAAACGGAAGAGAACGGAACACGGCAAAACTCCCGAAAAAATTTCAATAATCTGATGAAACTATATTGAAAAAACACTTTACGATGATATGGCGACATGTATCAAATAAAATCAAAGCCGGAAATAATAGTCGCCTATAACGTCAGCAAAACAAAAGGCAACCCCACTGTCCAAATTGCGTTCTTCAGAGTACCGGAAATTGGGTACACGTCATTCCAAGAGGATTTATTCCATCCCAGATCGAGATAATCACCTCATTTCTTCTCTCACAGCCTTCTTGACACCCAGAGGAAGGTGTATGAAGTGTACGTAGACTCTTACGTTCATTGCCCATGTATAGGCATGAAGTTGAACAGAGCATCGATTTCTGACATTCCACTTCCTGGTCAGGAGATGTGATGCAGAATGAGTTCTGTTTCACTCAGAGAAATAATTCAAACGGTTTTAGAAACTAGAGTGCTTTCTATCCAATAGTAATAATAATATGCATATTGTACGAGCAAGAATTGAGTACGAGGCCGTTTGAAATGGACACATTTTATCAGGCTACTCAATACTGCCCCTTGCAGCCATAAGAAGTTAAACTAATAACACAAATTATAATTTTCTCGTCTATTTTGAATACATCATTTAGACATTCACAGTGTAGGTTGGAAAAAGTATGTGAACCCCTAGGCTAATGACTTCTCCAAAAGCCTCAACTAACCTGGTCCAATCAATGAGACGAGATTCGAGATGTTGGTTAGAGCTGCCTTGCCATATTAAAAAAATTCAAACTCACAAAATTTGATTTTGCTATTCACAAGAAGCATTGCCTGATGTGAACCATGCCTCAAACAAAAGATCTCAGAAGACCTAATTTTAAGAATTGTTGAAAAGGGTTACAAAAGTATCTCTAAAGCCTTGATGTTCATCAGTCCACGGTAAGACAAATTGTCTATAAATGGAGAAAGTTCAGCACTGTTGCTACTCTCCCTAGGAGTGGCCTTCCTGCAAAGATGACTGCAAGATCACAGCGCAGAAAGCTCAATGAGGTTAAGAAGAATCCTAGCATGTCAGCTAAAGACTTACATAATCTCTGGAACATGCTAACATTTCTGTTGACTAGTCTACATTACGTAAAACACTAAACATGAATGGTGGTCATGGGAGGACACCACGGAAGAAGCCACTGCTGTCCAAAAAAAAAACATTGCTGCACATCTGAAGTTTGCAAAAGTGCACCTGGATTTTCTACAGCGCTACTGGCAAAAGTTTCCGTGGACAGATGAAACTACAGTTGAGTTGTTTGGAAGGAACACAAAACTATATGTGTGGAGAAAAAAAAGACACAGCACACATCAAAAAGTATGGTGGAGAGAGCATCATGGTTTATTATATGCATATTCTAGCTTTTATGGCTGAGTAGCAGGCAGATAAATTTGGGTACGCCTTTCATCCAAAATTCCCTATGCTGCCCCCTACACTAGAGAAGTTAACTCCACTAAATTATGAAAATTAGAGCAATAAGCATGATGGTATTTAGGTCAACTGGTTTCCTATTAATGAATAAAAAGCATTATTTTGAAATAGTATTTTCTTTCCTCACAGTACTTTTGGCCGGCAACAGTTTTATTTAAATAGTCCGAAAGCCGGCAAGTTGACAGCTAAATTGTCATCTAACTGACATCCTGGCTGACACCCCATTAATTCTGCAGACATCGTTGAATCTTTAATTGGAAAACGTGGTCACAGCGATTTTTACAGAAATTGTTCTTCCAGTAAATGTGTTTTTGTAAAATGTAAATTGTTAAAAGTAGTCCTTGTGAATGGAGTTGTATGGTTTGTTGAACTTTGAAATCAATAGTTTTTGTTTGGCATACATTTTAAAAGTGAACAATCTGAGTCTCAGCACAAATCTGTTACTATCGAATTGCCCTATCAGGACAATTCAGAAAGCTTGTGAGAAGGTAGAGGACTTTAGAACAGCACATTTGGCCTACAGCCAGCCAAATGCTCAAGTTGAGTCTGTTCTGTTCTTTCCCTCACAAGTGCACACTCAATGGAAAAAGAGGTAAGGATAATTCTCACAGGAGGCGCAATGTATGATGACACTGTTGGCAATAGAGAGATGTAGGACAGATGCCATTGGGACCCAGCCCAGTGTGGAGGTCTCTCTCTCCTGCCAAACAGATATGGCACAGCTAAAAAAAAATGGAGCATCACAAACGAGAACACATTTCCACCCACACTTGACAGATTATGTGGCCCCTAGTGAGCTTTCTAGCGCTGAATAGACTCCATGTGACAACACCCCCCTCCTCAGTATTTTACTGAGCGCTAAAAGGGCAGAAGACATATACTGCAGAGACAATGTGGTCAAAGGGCACCCGAGTGGCAGAGTGGTCTAAGGCACTGCATCTCAGCGCTAAATGTGTCACTACAGACACCCTGGTACAAATTCAGGCTGTATCACAACCGGCCATGATTGGAAGTCCCATAGGGCGGTGCACAATTGGCCCAGCGTCATCCGGGTTTGGCCGGTGTAGGCCATCATTGTAAATAAGTATGCATTCTTAACTGACTTGCCTAGTTATATATATAAAAAAATATATATTTACTTCCTTGACAACTCATGAAATCTAGAAACCATCCCATATAAGTCTGTCTAAAAGATATATACTGATAAAACTGTAGGCAATGAGTGTATTGAAAATTACATACAGTATCAGTCAAAAGTTTGGACACCTACTCGTTCAAGGGTTATTTTTTTTTTTTACTATTTTCTACATTTTATAATCAAATTCATGGAACCATGTAGTAACCAAAGAAAGTGTATTTTATATTTGAGAGTAGCCACCCTTTGCCTTGATGACAGCTTTGCACACGCTTGGCATTCTCTCAACCAGCTTCATGAGGTAGTCACCTGGAATGCTTTTCAATTAACAGGTGTGCCCTGTTCAAAGTTAATTTGTGGAATTTCCTTCTTAATGCATTTGAGCCAATCAGGGTGATATACAGAGGACTGATCCAATTGGTAAAAAACCAAGTCCATATTATGTCAAGAACAGGTCAAATAAGCAAAGAGAAACAACAAGCCATCAATACTTTAAGACATGAAGGTCAGCCAATCCGGAAAATGTCAAGAACTTTAAGTTTAAGTGCAGTCGCAAAAACCATCAAGCGCTATGATGAAACTGGCTCTCATGAAGACAACCACTGGAAAGGAAGACCTAGAGTTACCTTTGCTGCAGAGGATAAGTTTATTAGAGTTACCAGCCTCAGATTACAGCCCAAATAAACACTTCAGAGTTCAAGTAACAGACATCTCAACATCAACTGTTCAGAGGAGACTGCGTGAATGAGGCCTTCATGGTCAAATTGCTGCAAAGAAACCACTACTAAAAGGACACCAATAAGAAGAAATTTGCTTGGGCCAAGAAACACAAGCAATGGACATTAGACAGGTGAAAATCTGTCTAATCTGATTTTTGCTTCCAACCGCTGTGTCTTTGTGAGACACGGAGTAGGTGAACGGATGATTTCTGCATGTGTGGTTCCCACCGTGAAGCATGGAGGTGGTGTGATGGTGGTTTGCTGGTGACAATGTCAGTGATTTATTTAGAATTCAAGGCACACTTAACCAGCATGGCTACCACAGCATTCTGCAGGGATACACCATCCCATCTGGTTTGCACTTAGTGGGACCATAATTTGTTTTTCAACAGGACAATGACCCAACACACCTCCAGGCTGTGTAAGGGCTATTTTACCAAGAAAGAGAGTGATGACTAACTATGCTAGTTAGTCTTTGACAACCAACCAAACCATAGCTAGCCAACTATCCACCTGTTCCATATTTATGTGTTCAACCAAATAAACTCACCTAGTTGTGTTTATTGTTACGATAGCTAACATGCTAATGCTAGCTAGGTAAATAGGATGCTAGAGCTAACTAGCTAGCAAACGTTACCTTCATTGGCTAGCTAACTTTACAGGCTGCAAGCGTCTAACGTTAGATTTCAGAAAGTCTGCGTCTCTCTTATTTTGCAGTGCAAGTAAGTCCGTAGTAGTATGGGAAACCTAAAATAATAGTTAGCTATTGCCGTATATCTTTGCTAGCTAATAACAAGGGAATTTGGCTAACGTTAGCTTGCTAGCTGACAATATCCTGAACTTGTTGACATCAAATCACTCATGCAAGATGTGGAGGAAACTAATTAATGTCAACCTTGCTGCGCATTTAATACATGGAAACGTTGAGACAATCTACATGAAGCAAATGTATTTTTTCTGTTACCTCAGCTTGTACAAATCCATGCACACTTCAATCCAATTTCATTTCTTGCAGTGAATAAATAACCAATTCGATTCGTTTTGGCAAAGATGTTGTAAATTGCAATGCTTTATGGGAGAAGTGGTCGACTTCCAGCACAGCGCAGTTGTCATCATATGAAACATGTTGACATTGTAAGATACAGTAAATAATACATGCGTTATCTATTACTTCAAATAAGTACATGTTATAAATTAAACAAATACACTGCATTACATTTATTTTTAGTTTGATATTCGGAGTTTGCGCGTCAATACTTATTCTAGGAAGGTCCTAGACAGGGCCGGTCCTGGACGTTCTGCTACCCTAGGCAAGACAAAAATCTGCAAACCCCTACCCCACACAAAATAGAAGTTTCAGGATATAATGGACAGAGATATAGACATTCTTACCATATTTCTCAATATTAAACCAGAGTGTCTTTTTTGCAAATAATTACATCTTAGACATCCTAATGAATTTAAGCATGGCACTTTCAAAAGTGAACTTTCCACCCAGACAGAGGCTCTACTGACGCAGAAAAATGTAAGCTTCAACTGCTGGCTACTCGTATAACACAACAACAGAAGTGCTTCTCTAAAAGCTGCCTGGGTTTAAACAAACATCTTCTCTTTTCAGAAAGAGAAAAGCTCAATTAATAGGGACAGAATAGCAAAGTCATTTCTTTTAATCTCCTCTAATATTATATGCTGCAGCTCAGCTTCAGAATGTCATAGAGGGGAATCAGTATATCCCCATATGCATCGGAGTCACGTCTTTCACGGGCATTTTAGAACTTGTTTCTAACATAAGGCATCACCGAGTAAAGCATTGTTATAGAACGCTTGATATAAATTGGATACGTTTCATGTATTTATTTCAAAATATACAAACAAAATATATTATTTTTTCCCTTTTTTTAACAACGGGTATGTGATACCTTCACTCAATTCAATCCCTGGTTTTAACCAAACACACCAAGCCCTTCCCAGACACATAGATATTTATTCAGTGCATGACACGGTATGGTAGTATTTGGCTATACCGACATCTATGGATAGCATAATTGTGTCTATCAAACAGGTAGGCTTACCACTTATTTTTTGGAATAGGAAGAAATAGGTTCCAATCATATATGTAATTCTATGATTATGCCCATAAAAAATGTTGGTGCACATGTGCACATATAGGAGGTCCCTTACCAGGCAGAAGGGAATTGTACTTGCATCAGAGTTGCAATGTTGCTATCACTATGCAGCCAACTACCTATAGTAGGAAACCGAGCTTCTTATTAATAATATGCCACTTGTTATCAAACATGGCAAGATCTTCATCTTTTCTTTTTATTGGCCAGTCTGAGATATGGCTTTTTCTTTGCAACTCTGCCTAGAAGGCCAGCTTCCCGGAGTCGCCTCCTGAGACTGGTGTTTTGTGGGTACTATTTAATGAATCTTCCAGTTGAGGACTTGTGAGGCGTCTGTTTCTCAAACTAGACACTCTAATGTCCTCTTGCTCAGTTGTGCACCGGGGCCTCGCACTCCTCTTTCTATTCTGATTAGAGTCAGTTTGCGCTGTTCTGTGAACAGAGTAGTACACAGCGTTGTACGAGATCTTCAGTTTCTTGGCAATTTCTAGCATTGAATAGAATAGACTGATGAGTTTCAGAAGAAAGTTCTTTGTTTCTAGCCATTTTGAGCCTGTAATCGAACCCACAAATGCTGATGCTCCAGATACTCAACTAGTCTAAAGGCCAGTTTTATTGCTTCTTTAATCAGAACAACAGTTTTCATCTGTGCTAACATAATTGTGAAAGGGTTTCCTATTGATCAATTAGCCTTTTAAAATGATAAACTTGGATTAGCTAACACAACATGCCATTGGAACACAGGAATGATGGTAGTTGATAATTTTACATTTAAGTCGATGCTCTTATCCAGAGCAACTTACAAATTGGAAAGTTCATACATATTCATCCTGGTCCCCCCGTGGGGAATGAACCCACAACCCTGGCGTTGCAAGCGCCATGCTCTACCAACTGAGCCACACGGGACCAGGGCCACCTGAGCCACACGGGATAATGGGTCTCTATACGCCAATGTAGATATTCCATAAAAAACCTTCCATTTCCAGCTACAATAGCCATCTACAACATTAACAATGTCTACACTGTATTTCTGTATTTCTGATCAATTTGATGTTATTTTAATGGACAAAAATGTTTGCTTTTCTTTCAAAATCAAGGACATTTCTAAGTGACCCAAACTTTTTAACGGTAGCGTATATTTTGTATATTTTGTAAATGGCCAGAACAATAATGCATTGGCAGGGAAATTGAATTAAAACCAATATGCAGTGATCATGTATTGGGCCTATAGCCTACTGAACAAACCTCATTGATACAGTACTGTTTTTAATAGGTTAATGTTGCATAGGCTTACGTTTTTTAAGTCTTACAATTAGAAAATCTTAGAGGTAGATGTCAGTTTGCATTTTGACTCAGAAAGTGATCTTGACTCAGAAAAGGTTGGTGACCCCTGTCCTAGATCAGCACTCATACACTACGACACTTTGAGAATATGGGCCCTGATATTTTCTTACCTCTTACCTCTGCATTGGCTCCCTTACGATGACAGCGATGATGAACAAGGCACTGTAGCCTATCAGAGGGAAGATGACTCATAAAATGAATGGAGATTTCTGTATGTCATGAGCCTCGGTAGAGAACAGCCCCTTCAATTCCTACTAACAAGAGGAGAAGACTTCCAACCACAGTACCCACCTACAGAGAGCGTGAGATAGACAGACAGGGATGCCAGTAAAGGGCCAGTGTCTGAGGATTTGTAGCATGACAATAACAAGATACAAAAAAGTAGACAGATTAGACATACCCCCAAGATCTTCCTTGCTGCTTTGGGCCACTTGTAGTTCACAAAAACATCCAACGCTACAGGGACTACCAAGGTGATCAGAGTGATGCCTAAAAAAATTATATGTTTATACATAGGCCTACATGGCTTCTAATACATATTGAATAACATCAGACCAGAAGTATGACTCCAAATGTCCAACATGTTACGTAGCCCTCGTTTCAAGCCCTAATCATAGACTGCTGGTGAACTTTTATTCCATTCCAATGCATTTGAAGATTCTTACAATTTCTGACCTACACCTCCTTGCACAAAGGCGGAGGTAGCGGTCCTGCTGCTGGGTTGTTGCCCTCCTACGGCCTCCTCCACGTCTCCTGATGTACTGGCCTGTCTCCTGGTAGCGCCTCCATGCTCTGGACACTACGCTGACAGACACAGCAAACCTTTTTGCCACAGTTCGCATTGATGTGCCACTCTGGATGAACTGCACTACCTGAGCCACTTGTGTGGGTTGTAGACTCCGTCTCATGCTACCACTAGAGTGAGAGCACCGCCAGCATTCAAAAGTGACCAAAACATCAGCCAGGAAGCATAGGAACTGAAGTGGTCTGTGGTCACCACCTGCAGAATCACTCCTGTTTTGGGGGGTGTCTTGATAATTGCCTATAATTTCCACCTTTTGTCTATTCCATTTGCACAACAGCATGTGAAATGTATTGTCAATCAGTGTTGCTTCCTAAGTGGACAGTTAGATTTCACAGAAGTGTGATTGACTTGGAGTTACATTGTGTTGTTTAAGTGTTCCCTTTATTTTTTTGAGCAGTGTATATATATGGATGACTGTAACACACACACATATACACACATACAGTTGAAGTCGGAAGTTTACATACACCTTAGTCAAATACATTTAAACTCAGTTTTTCACAATTCCTGACAATTAATCCTCGTAAAATTCCCTGCCTTTGGTCAGTTAGAATCATCACTTTATTTTAAGAATGTGAAAAGTCAGAATAATAGTAGAGAGAATGATTTATTTCAGCTTTTATTTCTTTCAACACATTCCCAGTGGGTCAGAGGTTTACATACACTCAATTCGTATTTGGTAGCATTGCCTTTAAATTGTTTAACTTGGGTCAAACGTTTCAGGTAGCCTTCCACAAGCTTTTCACAATAAGTTGGGTGAATTTTGGCCCATTCCCCACAGAGCTGGTGTAACTGAGTCAGGTTTGTAGGCCTCCTTGCTCGCACACGCTTTTCAGTTCTGCCCACAAATTTTCTATTGGATTGACGTCAGGGCTTTGTAATGGCCACTCCATTACCTTGACTTTGTTGTCCTTAACTATTTTGCCACAACTTTGGAAGAATGCTTGTGGTCATTGTCCATTTGGAAGACCCATTTGTGACCAAGCTTTAACTTCCTGACTGATGTATTGAGATGTTGCTTCAATATATTCACATAATTTTTCTTCCTCGTTATGCCATATATTTTTTGAAGTGCACCAGTCCCTCTTGCAGCAAAGCACCCCCACAACATGATGCTGCCATCCTCGTGCTTCACAGTTGGGATGGTGTTCTTCAGCTTAAAAGCGTCCCCCTTTTTCCTCCAAACATAACGATGGCTATTATGGCCAAAACGTTCTATTTTTGTTTCATCAGACCAGGGGACATTTCTCCAAAAAGTACAATCTTTGTCCCCATGTGCAGATGCAAACTGTAGTCTGGCTTTTTTTATGGTGGTTTTGGAGCAGTGGCTTCTTCCTTGCTGAGCAGCCTTTCAGGCTATGTCGATATAAGACTAGTTTTACTGTGGATATAGATACTTTTGGTACCTGTTTTCTCCAGCATCTTCACAAGGTCCTTTGTTGTAGTTCTGGGATTGATTTGCACTCTTCGCACCAAAGTACGTTCATCTCTAGGAGACAGAACGCATCTCGTTCCTGAACGGTATAATGGCTGCGTGGTCCCATGGTGTTTTTACTTGCGTACTATTGTTTTTACAGATGAACGTGGTACCTTCAGGCGTTTGGAAATTGCTCCCAAAGATGAACCAGACTTGTGGAGGTCTACAATTGTTTTTCTGAGGTCTTGGCTGATTTCTTTTGATTTTCCCATGATGTCACGCAGAGGCACTGAGTTTGAAGGTAGACCTTGAAATACATCCACAGGTACACCTCCAATTGACTCAAATTATTTAAATTAGCCTATCAGAAGCTTCTTAAGCCATGGCATCATTTTCAGAAATTTTCCAAGCTGTTTAAAGGCACAGTCAACTTAGTGTATGTAAACTTCTGACCCACTGGAATTGTGATACAGTGAAATAATCTGTCTGTTAACAGTTGTTGGAGAAATGACTTCCATCAAGCACAAAGTAGATGTCCTAACCGACTTGCCAAAACTATAGTTTGTTTTATCAAGACATTTGTGGAGTTATTGAAAAATTAGTTTTAATGACAACAACCTAAGTGTATGTAAACTTCTGACATCAACTGTACGTGACAATGGCCCATTAAAATTGCATGTAACCAGAATATATTAGACAAATAAATACAAAGGCAAATGTAATTACTTTTGTTTTAAATCTCGATAAACAATCCTAACTAACCAATATCCTCTGAAATATCTATGTATTTTAGTTTATACCTATTTATTTGTATAATGTTCTTCACATTCAAAGCGTTTGTGGTCTTAGTTTCTCTCCTTGTACAAACAACCGAATGGTACTTTCAAGCAACCACAAAAAGCTACAGTTACGGGACAAAGATTTACATCTTAAATCACTTCTCAGCCCAAGTCATTCTAAATAGAGAAAGAAGTTTAGTGCGCAAGCAAAGTCTTCCCAAGGTACTGATACAATCTGTTAGTGGAATTTTAAAAGATTAACTATTCATAAAATATTTTTGGCTTAGTGGCAGGTATGTGAAATATTTTCAGGTGAACTTCAGTAACTAAAATGCTGTCATGAGTTTTTTGAATGAGAACCAGAACCACTGGAAGTTCATTGTGAGTAAAATCCTTTTTCCAAAATTGATTTAGGTACCTTTTGTGAAGGGTTGTGATATGGGTCATTTAATAGTAAAATAATTTAAGGGATCAATACTGCTATATTGCTTCCCCAGTATCTGCATGAACCATCAGGCCAAGCGTTTTTGGGTGAGCCTGCTGGACAGAAAGAGAAGGAGGAATCGGTACATGCTGCATTCAAATTCCGGTCTTAGTTATTCCATTGTATTGGATCTAATACATATTTGATTTTACATACATTCATAAGTGTAATCATTTTTCATGACATACTGTGAAAAACTTGGCTGCTGGCTCTGTCACTTTCAGACATGAGCAGAGCAGATTGAAAGGGGAAGGGTAACTCTTGACTTGAACCACAGGGGTTCTCTGTAAAGAGAGAGTAATCCAAAAGGCACAGACACACCCCTAGACTTTCAATTGGCACCCTTGACCTGGGTATTCTCTCCCAATTGGCTCTGTGGTGCTTAGTCAATGGGAACTCCGTTGCTGGTCATAAAGTTTTTACACAGTCCGGCAGTCTGACTAGTGCCAGAGGTATGAGGAGAGACATCCTCCTTTGTATTTATGGGAACAAATATTTCCTAACACTGGATCCTATTCTTGGACAGTTAGAGGACAATGCTTCAATGCAAAAAATGATAATTTCTAATTACTGTCCATGAGTAACCTCAACCTTGTGGGTGTTTGGGCCAATAAAGTGCCGTGCCAACTCAATTCTACCACTGACTAGTCTCTCATGCCCCTATGAACGGGGACACGGGGCAATAGTTTTTAATCTAAACCAGCCCTTTCTTACTGGAGTACACTAACCCCTAAGTGGGGCTCTTTTCTTGACACACAGTAGCAGTTTACACATAAGAAATCAAGAAGATCAAAAAGTAGATTGTTGTAAGGGTGTATTACGTCCTGTGCTGGCCCCATTATCATATCCATTCTGGATTCTGAGTGGAAAAATCATAGCAGAAAAATGCCTCTGTATGTGTATACTGTATGTGGGAAATATCTTATGTCCGTCCTACATGTAGTGTTGGTACATGGAATATTCCTCAACGGCATGTATCATAAATTGCTATTGCAAATAGAAGTATTATGTTCAACAACTGACATTTTCAGATATTATTTTGACAAACACACTTTAACACACTTTGGTGCTTACAATTCATTCTCTATTGTCATAGATGTGGTGGGCACTGTCATCTGTGATCTTTGTGATATGACTTTCTTTAAGCACATACTGATGAAACTGTCACTTAATATTTTTTTCTACATCTACAAACGCTCTACATTTATTCACTCTGTGATAGGGTTGGATCCTATACTGTACATATGTACATGAATGTATTGTGTGGTATCCCAGGAGGTCTACCCCGGGGGATGGTAATAGAGGGGCGGTACGTGAGGCGACGTTGGCTCCCTCTGCTGGGAATACGGGAGCTGGGCACCCCGACACGGACAGCTAAGTGGAGGTAATTAGAGGAAAGTGCCAACCAGCCGTGGAGGCTAAATAAAAGGAGCACGATGGCACACCGCGGGAGAGAGGCGGACACCAGTTAAACGAGAGAAAGAAGACTGAGCTTAACCTAAGTTATTTCTTCGATATATTTATTTTTTGTCTTATGTAAAGTTGTTTTTTCTTACTAAAGCCTCCCTGTCTCTGTGTCAATCTCTGCACGCTCAAACCAACACCCCACGTTTTACCACAATAGTTAAAGTGATTGTGCATATATGATAAACAGAGAATAGCAGCACCGTAAAAGAGAGGTTGGATGGGGGGGAACACAATGCAAATATTCCGGGTAGCCATTTCATTACCTGTTCATGAGTCTTATGGCTTGGGGGTAAAAACTGGCATGGTCTCTGCTTTCTTAAAGTGAGAGAAAGGCAGATAGTGATGGTCCTAAAGCCAACCATTCAATACGCTAAAAAGCCGTTGCATTTTAATTGGGATTGGAATGATTTTGGTCTACTTTTTTGGTCTTGTGCTAGGGTGGATTTTGTGTTGGATAAACTTCAATATTTAAGAGACTTACCCAGTGATATTTTGTATGATATTCACGATATAATCTGTGTTTTAGCACTGTAGTGGGATTGCAATTTTCCTAATAATTCCTAGTTATAAAGTTGTCCTATCATTTACTTGCATCGTGTCCCAATGGGATTCACAGAATTTTTGTATTCTAAAATCAAATCAATTTTGTTTGTCACATGTGCCGAAAACAACAGGTGAAATGCTTGCTTACAAGCCCTTAACTAACCTCTAGACGAGCTTCAATGCCATACAACTCTCCTTCCGTGGCCTCCAACTGCTCTTAAAAGCAAATACAACAAAATGCATGCTATTCAACCGATCACTGCCCGCAACTGCTCGCCCGTCCAGCATCACTACTCTGGACGGCTCTGACTTAGAATACGTGGACAACTACAAATACCTAGGTGTCTGGTTAGACTGTAAACTCTCCTTCCAGACTCACATTAAGCATCTCCAATCCAAAATTAAATCTAGAATCGGCTTCCCATATCGCAACAAAGCATCCTTCACTCATGCTGCCAAAAATACCCTCATAAAACTGACCATCCTACGGATCCTCGACTTCGATGATGTCATCTATAAAATAGCCTCCAACACTCTACTCAACAAACTGGATGCAGTCTATCACAGTGCCATCCGTTCTGTCACCAAAGCCCCACACACTACCCACCATTGCGGCCTGTACACTCTCGTTGGTTGGCCCTCGCTTCATACTCGTCGCCAAACCCACTGGCTACAGGTTATCTACAAATCTCTGCTCGGTAAAACCCCGCCTTATCTCTTTTATTTATTTATTTAAATTTTACCCCCTTTTCTCCCCAATTTCGTGGTATCCAATTGTTAGTAGTTACTATCTTGTCTCATCGCTACAACTCCCGTACGGGCTCGGGAGAGATGAAGGTCGAAAACCATGCGTCCTCCGAAACACAACCCAACCTAGCCACACTGCTTCTTAACACAGCGCACATCCAACCCGGAAGCCAGCCGCACCAAGGTGTCAGAGGAAACACCGTGCACCTGGCGACCTTGGTTAGCATGCACTGTGCCCGGCCCGCCACAGGAGTCGCTGGTGCGTGATGAGACAAGGATATCCCTACTGGCCAAACCCTCCCTAACCCGGACGCCGCTAGGCCAATTGTGCGTCGCCCCACGGACCTCCCGGTCGCGGCCGGCTGCGACAGAGCCTGGGCGCAAACCCAGAGTCTCTGGTGGCACAGCTAGTGCTGCGATGCAGTGCCCTAGACCACTGCGCCACCCGGGAGGCCCCTGCCACACCTTATCTCTGCTCACTGGTCACCATAGCAGTACCCACTCGTAGCACGCTCTCCAGCAGGTATATCTCACTGGTCACCCCCAAAGCCAATTTCTCCTTTGGTCGTCTTTCCTTCCAGTTCTCTGCTGCCAATGACTGGAACCAACTGCAAAAATCTCTGAAGCTGGAAACACTTATCTCCCTCACTAGCTTTAAGCACCAGCTGTCAGAGTGTCACGTTCTGACCTTAGTTCTTTTGTTATTTCTTTGTTTTAGTATGGTCAGGGCGTGAGTTGGGTGGGTTATTTATGTTCGTTTTTCTATGTTGGTTTTTGCGTTTGGCCTAGTATGATTCTCAATCAGAGGCAGGTGTCGTTAGTTGTCTCTGATTGAGAATCATACTTAGGTAACCTTTTTCCACCTGTGTTTCGTGTTTGTTTATTTTCTGTGTTTGTGTGTTCCACACGGAACTGTTTCGGTTGATTATTTCACATGTCGTTTGCTGTTTTGTTGCAGTGTTCGATTGTTTTAATAAAGAGCATGAACACGTACCACGCTGCGCATTGGTCCACCGATCCTTACTACTCCTCCTCATCTGAGGAGTAGGAAGACAGCCGTTACAGAAACACCCACCAACAAAGGACCAAGCAGCGTGGTAACGGGCAGCAGCAGCGATCGCAGGACTCCTGGACTTGGGAGGGGATTCTGGACGGAGAAGGACCCTGGGCACAGGCTGGAGAATATCGCCGCCCCAAGGCTGAGCTGGAGGCAGCGAAAGCGGAGAGGCGGCGGTATGAGGAGGCAGCAAGGCAGCGCGGCTGGAAGCCCGAGAGGCAGCCCCAAACATTTCTCGTGGGGGGCACACGGGGAGTGTGGCGAAGTCATGTAGTAGACCTGCGCCAACTCCCCTTGCTTACCGTGGAGAGAGCGGGACCGGGCAGGCACCGTGTTATGCCGTGAGGCGCACGGTGTCCCCGGTGCGCAGGCAGAGCCCGGTGTGGTATATAGCAGCGCCTCGTATCGGCCGGGCTAGAGTGGGCATCGAGCCAGGTGCCACGAAGCCTGCTCAGCGCATCTGGTCTCCAGTGCGTCTCCTCGGGCCGGGGTACATGGCACCAGCCCTACGCATGGTGTCCCCAGTTCGCCAGCACAGCCCAGTGTTGGCTATTCCACCTCGCCGCACTGGTCTGGCTACGGGGAGCATTCAGCCAGGTAGGGTTGAGCAGGGTCGGTGCTCAAAAGACCTCCAGTGAGCCTCCACGGTCCGTTCTATCCGGTGCCTCCTCCACGTACCAGACCTCCAGTGGCAGCCCCACGCACAAGGCTGTCTCTCCGTTTCCTTCCTCCAGGTGCTCCCGCTGTCCTGAGCCGCCTGAGTCTCCCTCCTGTGAGGAGGAGGAGGAAGACAGCCGTTAAACAGAGCAGCTCACAGATTACCGCACCTGTACATAGCCCATCTATAATTTAGCCCAAACAACTACAGCTTCTCCTACTGTATTTATTTATTTTGCTCCTTTGCACCCCATTATTTATATTTCTACTTTGCACATTCTTCCACTGCAAATCTACCATTCCAGTGTTTTACTTGCTATATTGTATTTACCTCGCCATCATGGCCTTTATCAGAGGCAATCAGAGGCAGGTGTCATTGGGAGCCATATTTAGGTAGCCTGTTTTTCTTTGTGTTTTGTGGGTGGTTGTATCCTGTGTTAGTGTTTTCACCATACGGGACTGTTTCGGGTTGTTTGTAGTTTTGTTATTTCGTTCAGTGTTCTGTTTGATTTATTAAATATATCATTATGGACACTTACCACACTGCTCTTTGGTCCTCACCTTCTTCCAACCACGACAAGCGTTACATGTATGACAGTGCCATAGACCGTTTTGCCAACATGAGAGGGGAGGATGGCATTGGCGTTCAACTAGTCTTAAGTAGGGTGAGTCAACAGTTCTTGTTTTACTTGCGCGCGTACACATACACACAGACAGAAATCAGTACCATGGACAGCCACATGATATTTAAACACATTGAGTGGACTAAATAGTTTTTGTTATCTTTAAGTTTGTTTTTTCTGTATTAAAATAAGCATATAGTGCATTCGGAAAGTATTCAGAATCATTCCCCTTTTCCACATTTCGTTACAGCCTTAATCTAAAATGGATTAATAACAATTTTCCTGATCTACACACTACCTCATAATGACAAAGTGAAAGCAGGTTTTTAGAAATGTTTGCTCATTTATTAAAAGTAAAAACAAGTACCTTATTTACATACGTTTTCAGACATTTTGCTATGAGACTCCAAATTGAGCTCAGGTGCATCCTGTTTCCATTGATCATCCTTGAAACGTTTCTACAACTTGATTGGAGGCCACCTATGGTAAATGCAATTGATTGTACATGATTTGGAAAAAGCACACACCGGTCTATATAATGTCTCACAGTTAACAGTGGATTTCAGAGCAAAAACCAAGCCATGAGGTCTTCAGAAAAAGGTGCATGACAGCAGGCTTGGAGTTTGCCAAAAGGCAACTAAAGACTCAAGATCAAGAAACAAGATTCTCTGGTCTGATGAAACCAAGATTGAACTATTTTGCATGAATGCCAAGTGTCATGTCTAGAGCAAACCTGGAACCATCCCTGCGGTGAAGCATGGTGGTGGCAGCATCATGCTGTGGGGATATTTTTCAGCGGCAGGGACTGGGAGTCTAGTCAGGATTAAGTTAAATATGAACGGAGCAAAGTACAGCAGGATCCTTGATGAAAACCTGCTCAGGACCTATGACTGGGGGTGAAGGTTCACCTTCCAACAGGACAACGATCCTAAGAACACAGCCAAGATAACACATTAGTGGCTTCGGGACAAGTCTCTGAATAAACTTGAGTGTCCCAGCCAGAGCCCGGACATAAACCAGATCGACCCTCTCTGGAGAGACCTAAAAATAGCTGTGCAGCGACACTCCCCATCCAACCTGACAGAGCTTGAGAGGATCTGCAAAGAAGAATGGGATAAACTCTCCAAATACAGGTGTGCCAAACTTGTAAAGTCATACCCAAGAAGACTTGAGGCTGTAATCACTGCCTAAGGTTCTTCAACAAAGTACTGAGTAAATGGTCTGAATACTTATGTAAATGTGATGTTTCTTTTTTTTCTTTCTTTTTTTCCTTATGCAAACATTTATGAAACCCTGTTTTTGCTTTGTCATTATGGGGATTGTGTGTAGATTGAGTGTGGGAAAACAATTTAATACATTTTTGAAAAAGGCTGTAATGTAACAAAATGTGGAAAAAGTCAAGGGGTCTGAATACTTTCAGAATGCACTGTATATATAGGTATGTGTTAACATTATTTTAATTTTTTTTACACATTTAACCCCTGAGTCCTGTGACACTTGTGAGGGTTGTAGAATTAGTTAACATTTCTACATCTGTTTTTGCTTTGTCATTATGGGTTATTGTGTGTAGATTGCTGAGGATTTTTATTTATTTAATCCATTTTAAAATTAGGCTATAACGTAACAAAATGTGGAAAAAGTCTAGGTGTCAGAGTACTTTCCAAAAGCACCGTATTTGCATATTGCAGAAATTCATTTTTCCGGACACTAGATATAGTCAGCCTAAAGATGTTGGTTAAATTTTGTTAAGACACTCCCAGGATTATATTGTCCAGATCAGATTGTGGATAAATGCTTTTTTTTAAACCTATAAAATAAAATGTTTTTGGTGCATTTTTCAGAAGAAAATTACCTAGAATAAAAAATTTACAACATATCAACAATTCCCTCTTGACAGGTTTTGAGAATATATCTAAGCATAACCACACAACATGTGGTGAATACAGATACTTCTGAAGGTAAGAAATTACATTGAACAAAAATATAAACGCAACGTGGTGAATTTAAACAATTTTACTTCGTTACAGGAAATCAGTCAATTGAAATGATTAAATTAGGCCCTAATCTATGGATTTCACATGACTGGAATACAGATATTCATCTGTTGGTCACAAATGTCATTAAATTTTTTTTTTTTTTTTTTTAAGGTAGGGGCTATGGATCAGAACCTCAGTATATGGTGTGACCAACATTTGCCTCATGCAGCGCGACACATAGTTGATCAGGCTGTTGATTGTGGCCTGTATGGGTTAGGTGCAATAAATCATCGCAGCAACATTTGAAATCTATTGCGATAAGGTTAACCAGTGGAAAACACCAAACTAAATAAAACCTAGGCCTATATTTATGTTTATTTGTTTTCCTTTGCCATTTTGTACATTCTCCTTTTTGCACACGGTCTCACACACATGCCAGCTAGTACTGTGATGGTAATTGAATAAACGTGTAGTAACTGACAGGTATGGATGAAGACCGCCATGACAATAAAAACCTTCAAAAATGTTTCATAAATAGGCCTACATTAATTTCTTTATTTTAATAACTTAATTTTCATGTAGATAAACTTGACCTATTAGAGGGAGTGTTTACTAATGCTTATAAGCAGTTCAAATAAAATACAATTTTAATTGTCACATGCTTCGTAAACAACAGGTGTAGACTCAGTGAAATGCTTACTTACAGGCCCTTCCCAAAAATATATTAGTAATAAATAAAAATTGTAACATGAGTAATAAATACACAATGAGCAATGGTAGCTTGGCTATTTACATGGGTTACCAGTACTGAGTCGATGTGGAGGGGTACGAGGAAATTGAGGTAGATATGTATACTGAACAAAAATAAAACGCAACATGCAACAGTTTCAAAAATGTTACTTTGTTACAGTTCATATAAGGAAATCACTCAATTTAAATAAATTCATTAGGCCCTGATATATGGATTTTCCATGACTGGGAATACACATTGTTTTTTTTTTTTAAAGTAGGGGCGTGGATCAGAAAACCAGTCCGTATCTGGTGTGATACCCATTTGCCACATGCAGTGTGACACTTTCTTTTTTAATTTTTAATTTAACCTTTATTTAACTAGGCAAGTCAGTTAATAAGAATGTGTTCTTATTTAAAATGACAGCCTACAACGGCTAAACTCGGATGACACTGGGACAATTCTGCGCTGCCCTATGGGACTCCCAAACACATCGAACCAGGCTGTTTCTGGTGACGCCTCAAGCACTGAGATACATGGATTATCTTGGAAAATGATAAATGCTAACTAACAGGGATATAAACAAATTTGTGCGCACATTTGAGTGAGAAAAGCTTTTTTTGAACATTTCTGTTATTTTATTTCAGCTCATGAAACATGATACCAACACTTTACATGTTGTGTTTATATTTTCGTTTAGTGTAGGTGGTGTGTCGGAAGAGTCTGATATTCGGGAAATGGCAGTTAAAGACAGTAACACTGAATTTAGACTACCAAACGCTTATTTAGACCCAATCGCCATCTCTTCAAAGATACTAAATATGGACATACTGTACATCATTATAGTAGTTTCTAATGCTTTATAAAATGGGCTTTAAAATTGTGTAATTTAATCTAGTGAGCTTTGAAATGCCTTCAGAATGTATTTATACCCATTGACTTATTCCACATTTTGTTGTTACAGCCTGAATTCAAAATTTATAAAAAAAAACTAAACAAAACCATACCCATCTAGACCCAATACTCCATAATGACAAAGTGAAAACATGTTTTTAGTGTTTATGTTAAATACAGAAATCTCCTTTACATAAGTATTCACACCACTGAGCCAACACTTTGTAGATGCACCTTTGGCAGCGAATACACCTGGTAGTCTTTCTGGGTCAGTCTCTAAGCTTTCCACACCTGGATTGTACAATATTTAAACATTATTTTCTCAATTCTTCAAGCTCTGTCAAATTAGTTGCTGATCATTTCTAGACAACCATTTTCAGGTCTTGCTATAGATTTTCAAATAGATTGAAGTCAAAACTGTAACTCGGCCACTCTGGAACATTCACTGTCTTCTTGGTAAGCAACTTGTGTAGATTTGGCCTTGTGTTTTTGGTTATTGTCCTTTTGAAAGGCGAATTCATATCCCAGTGTCTGGTGGAAAGCAGACTGTAGCAGGTTTTCCTCTAGGATTTTGCCTGCCTAGCTCCATTCAATTTATTTTTATCCTGAAAAACATTACAGTCCATAATAACGATTACAAGCATACACATGACGTGATGCTTTAAAATAACCACTATGCTTGAAAATATGGGGAGTAGTACTCAGTAATGTATTGGTTTTCCCCAAACACAACACTTTATGTTCAGGACAAAAAGTAAATTGCTTTGCAAAATTTTTAGCTGTATGCATGTTTTGTAATATTTTTATTCTGAACAGGCTTCCTTCTTTTCACACTGTCCATTAAGTTAGTATTGCGGAGTAACTTCAATGTTGTTCATCTATCCTCAGTTTTCTCCTATCACAGCAATTAATAACCTCTTATGGCTGAGATCGGCTAAGATCCCGTTAATGGGATCGATTTGACAACAGCCAGTGAAAGTGCAGGGCGCCAAATTCAAACAACAGAAATCTCATTATTAAAATTCCTCAAACATACAAGTATTTCACACCATTTTAAAGATAAACTTGTTGTTAATCCCACCACTGTCACGATCGTCTTGAGCTGAATGAATGGACCAAGGCGCAGCGCGTGAAAAGTACATCCTCTTTATTTACGAAAGAAGACGAAAACGAAACAAACACTATACAACTAAACAAAACAACAAAACAGACGACCGTGAAGCTATACAAACATAAGTGCAGACACTAAACACTTAGACATAGACAATTACCCACAAAACCCAAATGCCTATGGCTGCCTTAAATATGGCTCTCAATCAGAGACAATAAACCACAGCTGTCTCTAATTGAGAACCAATCTAGGCAGCCATAGACATACAAACACCTAGACAAGACATTGCCCCATTAAACATACAAACCCCTAGACAAACAAAACACATACATCCCCATGACACTAAAAAAACCTTAAACAATACACACACCCTAAACTAGACAAAACACAAACATTCCACATGTCACACCCTGACCTACCTAAAAATAATAATGAAAACAAAGAATACTAAGGCCAGGGTGTGACATAACCCCCCCCTTAAGGTGCGAACTCCGGGCGCACCAGCCTAAAGTCTAGGAGAGGGTCTGGGTGAGCGTCTGTCCACGGTGGCGGCTCTGGCACTGGTCGTGGTCCCCACCCCACCATAGTCACTACCCGCTTACGTAGCCTCCTCCAAATGGCCACCCTCCACATTAACCCCACTGGATTAAGGGGCGGCACCAGGATAAGGGGCAGCACCAGGATAAGAGGCAGCACCAGGATAAGGGGCAGCACCAGGATAAGGGGCAGCTCCGGACTGAGGGACGGCAGCTCCGGACTGAGGGATGGATCCTGGCTGGATGGCGGATCCTGGCTGGCTGGCTCTGGTGGATCCTGGCTGGCTGGCGGATCCTGGCTGGCTGGCTCTGGCGGATCCTGGCTGGATGACGGCTCTGGCGGATCCTGGCTGGACGGCTCATGGCTGGCTGACGGATCTGGCTGCTCATGGCTGGCTGACGGATCTGGCTGCACATGGCTGGCTGACGGATCTGGCTGCTCATGGCTGGCTGACGGATCTGGCTGCTCATGGCTGGCTGACGGATCTGGCTGCTCATGGCTGGCTGACGGATCTGGCTGCTCATGGCTGGCTGACGCATCTGGCTGCTCATGGCTGGCTGACGGATCTGGCTGCTCATGGCTGGCTGATGGATATGGCTGCTCATGGCTGGCTGACGGATCTGGCTGCTCATGGCTGGCTGGCGGATCTGGCTGCACATGGCTGGCTGGCGGATCTGGCTGCACATGGCTGGCTGGCGGCTCTGGCAGATCCTGTCTGGTTGGCGGCTCTGGCAGATCCTGTCTGGTTGGCGGCTCTGGTTGATCCTGTCTGGTTGGCGGCTCTGGCAGATCCTGTCTGGTTGGCGGCTCTGGCAGATCCTGACTGACGAATGGCTCTAGCGGCTCCTGACTGACGAACGGCTCTGACGGCTCGGGACAGACGGGCGGCTCTAATGGCTCGGGGCAGACGGATGGCTCAGGTGCGGCTGGGTAGACGGATGGCTCAGATGGCGCTGGGTAGACGGATGGCTCAGATGGCGCTGGGTAGACGGATGGCTCAGATGGCACTGGGCAGACAGATGGCTCAGATGGCACTGGGCAGACAGATGGCTCAGATGGCGCTGGGTAGACTGATGGCTCAGATGGCGCTTGGCAGACAGGTGGCTCAGATGGCGCTTGGCAGACGGGCAGTTCAGGCACCGCTGTGCAGACGGCAGACTCTGGCCGGCTGAGGCGCACTGTAGGCCTGGTGCGTGGTGCCGGAACTGGTGTTACCGGGCTGGGGACACGCACCTTCAGGCTAGTGCGGGGAGAAGGAACAGGGCATACTGGACCCTGGAGACACACATTAGGCCTAGTGCGTGGTGCCGGAACTGGTGGTACCGGACTGGGGACACGCATCTCAGGGCTAGTGCGGGGAGCAGCAACAGGACGCACAGGACTCTGGGGACACACAGGAGGCTTGGTGCGTGGTGTAGGCACCGGTGGCAAAGGGCTGGAGACACGCACCATAGGGCTAGTGCGTGGAGGAGGCACTGGTGGTACTGGGTCGGGGCGGGGAGGTGGCGCCAGAAATACAGGACCGTGCATGCGTACTGGCTCCCTTGAGCACTGAGCCTGCCCAACCTTACCTGGTTGTATGCTCCCCATCACCCGACCAGTGCGGGGAGGTGGAATAACCCGCACCGGGCTATGTAGGTGAACCGGGGACACCATGCGTAAGGCTGGTGCCATGTAAGCCGGCCCGAGGAGACGCACCGGTTGACCAGATGCGTTGGACCGACTTCATGACATCCGGCTCAACGCTCAATCTAGCCCGGCCGATACGTGGAGCTGGAATGTACCGAACCGGGCTATGCACGCGTACAGGAGACACCATGCGCTCTACTGCGTAACACGGTGTCTGCCCGCACTCTCGCTCTCCACGGTAAGTACAGGGAGTAGGCGCAGGTCTCCTACCTGACTTCGCCACACTCCCTTTAAGACCCCCCCCCAATAAATGTTTGGCTTGTACTCACGGGCTTCCAGCCTTGCTTCCGTGCTGCCTCCTCATATCGCCTCCTCTCGGCTTTAGCTGCCTCTAGCTCTTCACGAGGGAGGCGATATTCTCCCGGTTGTGCCCAAGGCCCCTTACCATCCAGTATCTCCTCCCATGTCCATGAATCCTGTGTAGGTGGGTCCTGTTGCCGCTTGACACGCCGCTTGGTCGTAGATTGGTGGGTAATTCTGTCACGATCGTCTTGAGGTGAATGAATGGACCAAGGCGCAGCGCGTGAAAAGTACATCCTCTTTATTTACGAAAGAAGACGAAAACGAAACAAACACTATACAACTAAACAAAACAACAAAACAGACGACCGTGAAGCTATACAAACATAAGTGCAGACACTAAACACTTAGACATAGACAATTACCCACAAAAAACCAAATGCCTATGGCTGCCTTAAATATGGCTCTCAATCAGAGACAATAAACCACAGCTGTCTCTAATTGAGAACCAATCTAGGCAGCCATAGACATACAAACACCTAGACAAGACATTGCCCCATTAAACATACAAACCCCTAGACAAACAAAACACATACATCCCCATGACACTAAAAAAACCTTAAACAATACACACACCCTAAACTAGACAAAACACAAACATTCCCCATGTCACACCCTGACCTACCTAAAAATAATAATGAAAACAAAGAATACTAAGGCCAGGGTGTGACAACCACAGTCTCGATTTCAAAACGGCTTTCCGACGAAAGCACATCAAATGATTGTTAGGTCAGTACCTTGTCACAGAAAAACAGCCATTTTTCCAGCCAAAGAGAGGAGTCACAAAAAGCAGAAATAGAGATAAAATGAATCACTAACCTTTGATGATCTTCATCAGATGACACTCATAGGACTTCATGTTACACAATACATGTATGTTTTGTTCGATAAAGTTCATATTTATATCCAAAAATATCCGTTTACATTGGCGCGTTATGTTCAGTAATGTTTTGCTTCCAAAACATCCGGTGATTTTGCAGAGCCACATCAATTTACAGAAATACTCATCATAAATGTTGATGAAAATACAAGTGTTATGCATGGAACTTTAGATAACCTTCTCCTTAATGCAACCGCTGTGTCAGATTTCAAAAAAGTTTACCGAAAAAGCACACCATGCAAAAATCTGAGTACAGCGCTCAGAGACCAAAACAAGCCATACAGATACCCGCCATGTTGTGGAGTCAACAGAAGTCAGAAATAGCATTATAAATATTCACTTACCTTTGATCTTCATGAGAATGCACTCCCAGGAATCCCAGTTTACAATTGTAATGGAACGCAGGTCGTTCTCACGTGAGCACGCGTGATCAGCTCATGCCACTCTGGCAGACCCCTGACTCAATCAGCTTTCCTTCCCCCATCCTTCACAGTAGAAGCATCAAAACTAAATGCCTTCCCAGGTAACTCAAGCTAGCAATAAAACCAGATAAAAAAACTGATAAAAGGGACCTTGAAGAGAGAAATTGATATGCATTTTGTATTGTATTGTTTTTTAACATTGTATTATGTACAGTTGAAGTCGGATGTTTACATACACCTTAGCCAAATACATTTAAACTCAGTTTTTCACAATTCCTGACATTTAATCCTAGTAAAAATTCCTTGTTTTAGGTCAGTTAGAGTCACCACTTTATTTTATTAAGATTGTGAAATGTCAGAATAATAGTAGAGAATGATTTAAGCTTTCATTTCTTTCATCACATTCCCAGTGGGTCAGAAGTTTACGTACACTCAATTAGTATTTGGTAGCATTGCCTTTAAATTGTTTAACTTAAAACGTTTCGGGTAGACTTCCACAAACTTCCCACAATAAGTTGGGTGAATTTTGGCCCATTCCTCCTGACAGAGCTGGTGTAACTGAGTCAGGTTTGTAGGCCTCCTTGCTCGCACACGCTTTTTCAGTTCTGCCCACACATTTTCTATTGGATGAAGCAGCTGTCTTGGAGACCTCAAAACAGTTGATCCACACAGCTAACCCAAAGTGTGCTAAATCGAAACAGAACCGAACACATAAAAAGTGAACCGATATGGTACTAGGGGTGTAACGATGTACCTATACACATCGGTCCCTGGCTCAAATGCTTTTAAGATACAAGTGCATCGGTCCGAGAGACCACAAATTGATCAAAATGTAGCATACATTGGTCATATAATTGATTCAAACGTTACGAATCGTCAGTTCACTTTCTTTCTACCTTCTGAAAATACCTCATATGTTTTGAGAACTGATGTGTCCTCTCCTTCACTGTCAAAACTAAGAATGTAACTGCGTTGCGTCATTGATCTGCAAGTCATTTTGCATGCTGAACAAGCCCAGCCAATATCAGTAGCCTAGTCAAACTGCGCACTATCTATCACTGTGCGCTAGGAAGAGTGATTCGCACATTGACCAACAAACTGAGGTAAAGACAGTTTCAAGTTGGATATTCAACAATATTCGCTCTTTCAAACCTCAATAGCTTTCACACCACTTGAGCCACAGTCTCCAATAAGTGTCATGATGTTGGAAAAATTGCGCACAACATTGCACAGGTGTTATTTTCACGATTTGGACATTAATTCGCTTTCTAAAGCTAATAAACATGTGGAAATGTTTGCAGCATTTTGTATTCCTAGTTGAATTAGTTAGGGAGCGTAAACAAAGTACACACTTTTTTTTAAACATTTGAATTTCAATCGCTCCTTGGTCATGTGACCTACTGACTTCAAACAAGGTTCAGAATGTCCACTCAGTGGGCCTACACATTGCACACCCTTTAGTTTGTCAATTTTCATCTGACACTTTACTTCAAATAAATACAAAACATTTCAGTGTTAACTTTATCTTTAACCCTGGTTGATGTACATTTCAGAGCCTCTTCGGTGTGGATGAATACATTTTCAAAAACATACAGCACTTACAGTTTGTGTTCTTTACTCTGTTGAACTATTTTGTCTTCATTCCTAGGAACAGCACATAGAACTCACGTTGGCATGCAAAACATTTAATCTAAAACAAAACAAAGCGTAACACGTTATAAATAATATCAAATATCAAATATCAATGCAGTATGACGAATTAGCCATCCTTGATGTCAAAAGATTATAAACATGTTAAATAAAGTTATGAGTCAGTCTTTGGGCCAAATCCAGGTTCTTTATCAGTGGCACACATGAAGCAGTTGTTGGCTTTGTTGAACTCTGAAATCATAGGCAGGAACTGAACATATCAAATCAAATGTATTTATATAGCCCTACTTACATCAGCTGATATCTCAAAGTGCTGTACAGAAACTCAGCCTAAAACCCCAAACAGCAAGCAATGCAGGTGTAGAAGCACGGTGGCTAGGAACAACTTCCTAGAAAGGCCAAAACCTAGGAAGAAACCTAGAGAGGAACCAGGATATGAGGGGTGGTCAGTCTTCTTCTGGCTGTGCCGGGTGAAGATCATAACAGAACATGGCCAAGATGTTCAAGTGTTCATAAATGACCCGCATGGTCAAATAATAATAATCACAGTAGTTGTCGAGGGTGCAGCAAGTCAGCACCTCAGGAGTAAATGTCAGTTCGCTTTTCATAGCCGATCATGCTGTCTCTAGAGAGTTGAAAACAGCAGGTCTGGGACAGGTAGCACGTCCGGTGAACAGGTCAGGTTTCCATAGCCGCAGGCACAACAGTTGAAACTTGGAACAGCAGCACGACCAGGTGGACTGGGGACAGCAAGGTGTCATCATGCCAGGTAGTCCTGAGGCATGGTCCTAGGGCTCAGGTCCTCCAAGAGAGAGAAAGAAAGAGTGAATTAGAGAGATCATACTTAAATTCACACAGGACACCGGATAAGACAGGAGAAGTACTCTAGATATAACAAACTGACCCTAGCCCCCCAGCACATAAACTACTGCAGCATAAATACTAGAGGCTGAGACAGGAGGGGTCAGGAGACACTGTGGCTCCATCCGATGATACCCCCGGAAAGGGCCAAACAGGAAGGATATAACCCCACCCACTTTGCCAAAGCACAGCCCCCACACCACTAGAGGGATATCTTCAACCACCAACTTACAATCCTGAGAAAAGGCCGAGTATAGCCCACAAAGATCTCCGCCACGGCACAACCCAAGGGGGGCGCCAACCCAGACAGGAAGATCACGTCAGTGACTCAACCCACTCAAGTGACGCACCCCTCCTAGGGACGGCATGAAAGAGCACCAGTAAGCCAGTGACTCAGCCCCTGTAATAGGGTTAGAGGCAGAGAATCCCAGTGGAGAGGGGAACAGAGACAGCAAGGGCGGTTCGTTCCTCCAGAGCCTTTCCGTTCACCTTCACACTCCTGGGCCAGACTACACTCAATCATATGACCCACTGAAGAGATGAGTCTTCATTAAAGACTTAAAGGTTGAGACCGAGTCTGCGTCTCTCACATAGGTAGGCAGACCATTCCATAAAAATGGAGCTCTATAGGAGAAAGCCCTGCCTCCAGCTGTTTGCTTAGATATTCTATGGAGGTCTGCGTCTTGTGACCGTAGCACATGTGTAGGTATGTACGGCAGGACCAAATCGGAAAGATAGGTAGGAGCAAGCCCATGTAATGCTTTGTAGGTTAGCAGTAAAACCTTGAAATCAGCCCTTGCCCAGTGATACCCATCCCGGATCCGGGATCCTCCTCATCAAAAAAGACGACTAGCATAGCCTAGCCTAATGGGACAGGGATATCATATAATATAATTTTCATGAAATCACAAGTCCAATACAGCAAATGAAAGATAAACATCTTGTGAATCCAGCCATCATTTCCGATTTTTAAAATGTTTTACAGTGAAAACACAATATGTATTTCTATTAGCTAACCACAATAGCCAAACACACAACCGCATATTTTCACCATGTTTCCACCGCATAGGTAGCTTTCACAAAACCGACAAAATAGAGATATAATTAGTCACTAACCAAGAAACAACTTCATCAGATGACAGTCTTATAACATGTTATACAATACATTTATGTTTTGTTCGAAAATGTGCATATTTGAGGTATAAATCATAGTTTACATTGCAGCCACCATCAAAAATAGCATCAAAGTAGCCAGAATAATTACAGAGAGCAACGTGAAATACATAAATACTCATCATAAAACATTTATGAAAAATACATGGTGTACAGCAAATGAAAGATAAACATCTTGTGAATCCAGCCAATATTTCCAATTTTTGTTTTTGTTTTACAGCGAAAACACAATATAGAATTATATTAGCTTACCACAATAGCCAAACACACAACCGCATTTATTCACCGCAAAGGTAGCTTTCGCAAAAAACAGCAATAAATATAAAATTAATCACTAACCTTTGAACAACTTCATCAGATGACAGTCTTTTAACATCAAGTTATACAATACATTTATGTTTTGTTCGAAAATGTGCATATTTAGAGCTGCAAATCGTGGTTATACATTGTGAATACGTAGCAACATTTTCCCAGAATGTCCGGAGATATTTTGGACACTCACCTAATCTGACCAAAGAACTCATCATAAATAAACTTTACATAAAAATACTTGTTGTATGGCAAATGAAAGATACACTGGTTCTTAATTAATGCAACCGCTGTGTTACATTTTTAAAAATAACTTTACTACAACATACAAAATACATTATTGTGAGACAGCGCTCACATATTCTCCGCCCTGTTGGATTCTACATATTTCACAGAAATACGAAATAACATCATACATTTTTTCTTACTTTTGCTGAGCTTCCATCAGAATGTTGTGCAAGGAGTCCTTGGTGCAGAATAAATCGTTGTTTGGTTTTAGAATGTCCATTTCTTCTGTCGAATTCGCGCCACAATGCTAGCCAAGGTTGCTAACATTCCCATCCTCTCTTGGCGCAAAGAACGGAAAACCCCAAAAGTCACAATAAACGTTGAATAAACTGATAAAACTCGGTTGAAAAAACCTACTTTATGATGTTTTTCTAATATGTATCAAATAACATCAGAGCCGGAGATATTAGCCGTGTAAACCGAATGCTTTTCAGAAGACAATGTGGAGCTCCTTCGCGCGCCTTGGAAAACTGACAAAATGGCAGACCTGTCACTCCAAAAGCTCTTGTTCGACCTCAGATCAAGCTAGACACCCCATCCCACCTTCAATTGCCTGTTGACATCTAGTGGAAGGCGTATGAAGTGCATGTATATCGATAAATAAAAGCCAGTTGAATAGGCAGGCCCTGAAACAGATCCTCGTTTTCAGATTTTTCACTTCCTGTATGGAGGTTTGCTGCCAAATGAGTTCTGTTTTACTCACTATAATTCAAACAGTTTTAGAAACTTGAGAGTGTTTTCTATCCAATAATAATATTAATATGCATATTGTATGATCTAGAATAGAGTACGAGGCCGTTTAAATTGGGCACGATTTTTCCAAAGTGAACACAGCGAAGTGTAGCGAAGTTTTTCCAAAGTGAACAGGAAGCCAGTGTAGGGAGGCTAGCACTGGAGTAATATGATCAAGTCCCAACATATGGCTGTCCCACACAACTACATGAAAATAAAGAATTAACATTTACTTAGAATTAAATGTCATTACATAACAGACATTTTTAGTATATCCTCAGCCATTTCTTTTCACAGTTGCTCCATGTGTTTTTGTGAAGGTTCTATATCAATTTTGGAGGAGATGTTGGGAAAGTTCTGTGAAACTTCCTTGGTCATCTACACCAAAAAATAAAAGAGTTTTTGACCTAATTGTCACATAACAGCTAACCATTCATTATTGAAAATATAACTATCAAACCTGCATTACAAAGACCCCTTGGGTGAACGTGTCATGCTGCATGGTGTGAATTATTTCCCCTCCTTTTCACTTTGTCCACCCAGTCGTCTTTTCCATGGCAGGATCTTCTCATTTTGAAGTATTCTCTTTTTTATGTAAACATAATGGAATTCGGATTAGTTATAGGCAAATGAATACACAGGCCAAAATTGTATGCTGTTTTCCTTTTCACTATAATCTAGTAGATGTAATTTACTTTATGCCCCATTCTACACACAGCCTAAATTATAGGCACTGAACAATTTACAGGATAATAATAAAAGTAGCATACAGTCGTGGCCAACGTTTTTGAGAATGACACAAATATTAATTTTCACAAAGTCTGCTGCCTCAGTTTGTATGATGGCAATTTGCATATACTCCAGAATGTTATGAAAAGTGATCAGACGAATTGCAATTAATTGCAAAGTCCCTCTTTGCCATGCAAATGATCTGAATCCCAAAAAATCATTTCCACTGCATTTCAGCTCTGCCACAAAAGGACCAGCTGACATCATGTCAGTGATTCTCTCGTTAACACAGGTGTGAGTGTTGACGAGGACAAGGCTGGAGATCACTCTGCCATGCTGATTGAGTTCGCATAACAGACTGGAAGCTTCAAAAGGAGGGTGGTGCTTGGAATCATTGTTCTTCCTCTGTCAATCATGGTAGCCTGCAAGGAAACACGTGCCGTCATCATTGCTTTGCACAAAAAGGGCTTCACAGGAAGGATATTGCTGCCAGTAAGATTGCACCTAAATCAACCATTTATCATCAAGAACTTCAAGGAGAGCGGCTCAATTGTTGTGAAGAAGGCTTCAGGGCACCCAAGAAAGTCCAGCACGTGCCAGGACCGTCTCCTAAAGTTGATTCAGCTGCGTGATCAGGGCACCACCAGTACAGAGCTTGCTCAGGAATGGCAGCAGGCAGGTGTGAGTGCATCTGCACGCACAGTGAGGCGAAGACTTTGAAGGATGGCCTGGTGTCAGGGCAGCAAATAAGCCACTTCTCTCCAGGAAAAACATCAGGGACAGACTGATATTCAGCAAAAGGTACAGGGATTGGACTGCTGAGGACTGGGGTAAAGTCCTTTTCTGTGATGAATCCCCTTTCCGATTGTTTGGGGCATCTGGAAAAAAGACAAGGTGAGCGCTACCATCAGTCCTGTGTCATGCCAACAGTAAAGTACACCATTCATGTGTGGGGTTATTTCTCAGCCAAGGGAGTGGGCTAACTCACAATTTTGCCTAAGAACACAGCCATGAATAAAGAATGGTACCAACACATCCTCCGAGAGCAACTTCTCCCAACCATCCAGGAACAGTTTGGTGACGAACAATGCCTTTTCCAGCATGATGGAGCACTTTGCCATAAGGCAAAAGTGATAACTAAGTGGCTCGGGGAACAAAATATCGATTCTTGGGGTCCATGGCCAGGAAATTCCCCAGACCTTAATCCCATTGAGAACTTCTGGTCAATCCTCAAGAGGCGGGTGGACAAACAAAAACCCACAAATTCTGACAAACTCCAAGCATTGATTATGCAAGAATGGGCGGCCATCAGTCAGGATGTTACCCAGAAGTTAATTGACAGCATGCCAGGGCGGATTGCAGAGGTCTTGAAAATGAAGGGTCAACACTGAAAATATTGACTCTTTGCATCAACTTCATGTAATTGTCAATAAAAGCCTTTGACACTTATGAAATGCTTGTGATTATACTTCAGTATTCCATAGTAACATCTGACAAAAATATCTAAAGACACTGAAGCAGCAAACTTTGTGGAAATGAATATATGTGTCATGATGATTTTTTTAATGGCAGGCAATGCTCTGCTGATAGCCAGGTGTAGCAGTGGTAAGGTGTTGGGACTGCTGTTGGGACTCTGCTAGAGGGACAGCTTTATGTAGGCCCTAACAGTTTGTAGGCACTGTTTGTCACCGTTATAGTGCAAATAATACTTTATCAGTTTGGGTTTCTTGCAGTGTCCAAATTATTTTGAACTATGTTCCAGCCCCTAGATAATCCGCTCAAGGAAAATTTGGCCCATGGCTGAATTGGGGACCCCAGTTTTATTGTGTGTTGCCCATATACTTATATGTCTCTCAGAAGTATCTATATTATCAACAAAAGCCATTTTAGCATAGCAGTTAAAAATAGCAACGATAAGCACTAACACATCAACTCGTTTTTTTGGAACTCTGATCCTATTCAGTCAGGAAGTAATTTAGCATCAAGGACTTCCTTCCTCAGTTTGGGCCCGGCCACCTGTTTCTAGCTCACTATTTGCCCTCTAGTGGTTTAAAAAAATAATTGCAAGCAGGATGTGATAGTGGAGATGGTGTGTATTTTGCTCAGTGAGGCATACTTCCTTCTTGCATTTGGGTGGAATACCTTTCAGGGACATGTGAATTGTACAGACACAAAGAGGTCATAGGGACTAATTACTATCAGATTTGCAAATGTGTGCTTGTTCAAGGGATCTCAGTGAGATGTGTCTGGTCAATGTTCATTTGGAGGGAAGACAGTAGGCTACATCACCATTGAATATCTCGTGTGCCAGTGTAGGGTGTTGTCTTTTGGATGGGACGTTTAATGGGTGTCCTGACTCTCTGTAGTCACTAAAGATCCCATGGCACTTATTGTAAAAGTAGGGGTCTTAACTCCAGTGTCCTGGCTAAATTCCCAAACTGGCCCTCATACCATCATTGCCACCTAATCATCCTCAGTTTCCAATTGGCTCATTCCTCTCCCCTGTAACTATTCCCCAGGTTGTTGCTGTAAATGAGAATTCAATTTATTCCTTTGAAATAATTATTATGTTTGTGCAATGCATCCTTTAATGTTTATAAACTCAAAAGGGAAATCTGTGTGTGTGTGTGGAATAAATGAGTGAGGCCTATGATATGGCGAGAGGGTGGAATCTTAAGCGCGCCTGCCCGCCTCCCCGCATATCTTGTGCGCACTGGCAGGACGTCGCAGGATCGGAGAGAGGGACGCTCGAGCTTCTCTCCTTCATGCACACCCCTCCCATCCATGCCCAGCTATGCTTTGGGTATGACGTCACATGTGCTCCCTTAGGTTGCCATAGCAACCTCATTCTTTTTTCTGTCCCTCCTCCTTTCTGGTACGTCCACAATGGTACAGCCAGCATCTTGCAGCATAATGGTTGCAAGACGGTAAACAGGGAGTGATTCAGCATTGCAATCGTAATTTCTAGGCTATACCGCTATTTTTTTCTTCCATCGCTGCATTTTTTCTAGTTATCTCCATGTTCACTTTTATTTTTCTCTGCGTGCTAAGTCGCTAAATGTCTCTCGTCGGAATGTTTTGAACAGAACTGTCAACGGCCTAGGATTGTCGTCAGCTGGCACGGAATGGTAGGTTTGCTCGGTGTGGTGGAACAGTGATGTTGATGCAGCGGGAACCTGCTGAAGGATGGGGTGATGATTATTGATCTGCTCTAAGGTTAATGACGTCGACTAATAGCGTTTCTTTCAGTCTTAGAACGCGACAGTGACAATAACAAACCTATTTTGATTTGACTTGTTCAGTGTTTGTAATAAATATGTGGTCAGTGATGGAATTAATAAGGCGTTGATTTGATATGTTATTGATGCAGGACACAAATGTTGTTGTCCACGAGGATGTTTTTTTCTACCCTCGATTGATGGTCCTGCCTATACATGCACTGGCATTTCATAACATCCCTTTCATTATCACTAGGCTGATGTGTTATTATGTAGCCCTATCAGCAATTGAGAATATAATATCAACAATGTTGCAATATAAATATGGCAATACATCAATGAATGGTATATTATTTAGCGTTTATAAGGCATCACGATAGGACTTAAGGCTAGATCTGGGCCTGGCTACTTTTAACTTACATTTGATCAATTTAAACGGTAGACCATTCAGCCAGGACTTTATAGATAGGCCTATGCACCCACTCCCAGATGTCAGCTGCACCTTGTGTGGGCTATGGACGCAATCACCTACAGAATGACTTTGCATCAATGCATCTCAGTTATAAAAGTGCACATTTACAAACTCGTGGTTAGTCCAGAAAGATCATGCATGAATGGACCACCTGACATATTATTGCACAATGCATGATGAGATGTGTAAAGGCAGTGCCATATGATATAGGAAATTTGGAGTGTGAAAAACTAGGCTATTTGGGTGAGGAGCAGTAGGCATCATAATGCAGCAAAGAGATTGAATACATTATTGATACAGTAACAGGTGCTTGAAATTTGAACACGGCAAAACACACTGATTGTTTTGGAGTTGTCAATATATGCATGGGAGCTTCTTGCTGAGTTGTGTTATGCTATGTGAATGAGACATTCATCAGTTTTAAGGTGGTCAATATACTGTATAGCCATTAAGTTGTTGTGGTGATCTTCGTACAACGAGAAAAGAAGGTCTCATTTAGAATATGTCAAAATAGTGGCCTTCAACCATTATAGTTTTACAGTACCAGTCAAAAGTTTGGATACCTACTCATTCAAGGGTTTTTATTTATCTTTACTATGTTCTACATTGTAGAATAATAGTGTAGACATCAAAACTATGAAATAACACATATGGAATCATGTTGAAACCAAAAACGTGTTAAACAAATTCTTTGGATTCTTCGAAATAGTCACCCGTTGCCTTGAAGACAGTTTTGCTCTCAACCAGCTTCACCTGGAATGCTTTTTCAACAGTATTGAAGGAGTTCCCACATATGCTGAGCACTTGTTGGCTGCTTTTCCTTTACTCTGCGGTCTAACTCATCCCAAACCATGTCAATTGGGTTGAGGTCGGGTGATTGTGGAGGCCAGGTCATCTGATGCAGCACTCTATCACTCTCCTTGGTCAAATAGCCCTTACACAGCTGGGAGGTATGTTGGGTCATTGTCCTGTTGAAAAACAAATGATAGTCCCAATAAACACAAACCAGATGGGATGGCATATTGCTGCAGAAGGCTGTGGTAGCCATGCTGGTTAAGTGTGCCTTGAATTCTAAATAAATCACTGACAGTGTCACCAGCAAAGCACCCTTACACTATCACACCTCCTCCTCCATGCTTCACAGTGGGAACCACACATGCAGAGATCATCCGTTCACCTACTCTGCGTCTCACAAAGACACAGCGGTTGTAACCAAAAATCTCTCATTTGGACTCAGACCAAAGGACAGATTTCCACGGGTTGAATGTCCATTGCTTATGTTTCTTGGCCCAAGCAAGTCTCTTATTGGTGTCCTTTAGTAGTGGTTTCATTGCAGCAATTCTACTATGAAGGCCTGATTCATGCAGTCTCCTCTGAACAGTTGATGTTGAGATGTGTCTGTTACTGAATTTATTTGTGCTGCAATCTGAGGTGCAGCTAACTCTCATGAACTTATCCTCCATAGCAGTATGGACTTGGCCCAAATAGAGCTATCTTCTGTATAACACCCCTACCTTATCACAACACAACTGATTGGCTGAAATGTATTAAGAAGGAAAGAAATTCAACAAATTAACATTTAACAAGGCACACCTGTTATTCAAATAATTGAAATGCATTCCAGGTGACTACCTCATGTAGCTGGTTGAGAGATTGCCAAGAGTGTGCAAAGCTGTCATCAAGGCAAAGGGTGGCTACTTTGAAGAATCTCAAATATATTTAACACTTTTTTTGGTTACTACATGATTCCATGTGTTTTTTCGTAGTTTGAACGTCTTCACTATTAATTTTCAATGTAGAAAATAGTAGAAATAAAGAAAAATCCTTGAATGAGTAGGTGTGTCCAAACTTTTGACTGGTACTGTATATGTCATCTATGCCGATGGCAACATGATGACATATTACTAAAACTATGTCTGAAGTAGATGCTGTGCAATGCCAAGAGGCGGCATTATGGCCCAAAATGTGTGTTTCTTTACAGCCTATTGCATATGATACTGGTGAATACTGTATAGCTGTTGATCATGGTAAAACGGGAAGATGTGCAATCCAAGAGTAAGCACTAGCCAAAAGGTTGTTACTGAACAGCCCATTGCATGCATACAAGGCTTAAGAGAGAAGGTTTGAAAGACTGTAACCTTGTGGGCTAAATTATTGAACACTATGAATGGGAAGAAGTGCTGCAGGGAGCAACTTAACAATTAATCAATTAATTTATTTGTGTGCTGGTTAGAATGTGCTGCTATCCTCCTAAGAGATAGACTAGACCCAGGTAGGGCTGCGTGCCATATGACACCTTATTCTCTATTTAGTGCACTTTATACGGCAAGTAGATTCAACCTCTTCATCATCAATAGGCTTTTGGTAATTGTTTACAAAGTCTAATTGGAGAGACAATTAGATTAAATATAAATAATACAGTATTTGATTACTTTGTTACGATTCAACTTGTTTGATTTGAAGCATAGGCTATACAAAATCCTCATGTTTATTCTGCTGTTTCAAGTAATGTAATGTGGGCTTAGGTAAAACATATACAATTCATCAACATTGATTTTGAGGTATGCTCCACTTCCCCCCATGGAGTGGTCTCAATGGCAATTTTCAAGCCATTGATAGATAGATTCAATTGAGCATTAAGTGTGGCCATCTTGGTGTAGCCTGCTTTGCTTTTCATTTGTGTCTCTTGGCGTATGATGTAATCCGATGTTATGGAACAAACATCAGTGTGTATTGAAGAAGAGATAATGATGATGATACTGTAGTAGGAAAGTCTGATCTGGTCACTAATTAAATGTTGCAATAAGAACAGACATTTTTTGAATAATGTGTTTTTGTAAATTTGACACCTCAAGAGTTAGAGACAGGTGGCAAATTGGCCTTTGATAAATTGTTGTAAATGTGTTTCGAAACATAATCATAAAAGTAAAAGGTTAGAAACAAGGAGTCAATGTCTTAACTGCATCCTAAAGTCATTTGTATTTGTATTTGTATTTTACTCTTCCTGGGGTCCAAACATTAAAGCACTTACATTACATATAAAACAAAAGATTAAACATTACACCACTACATATCTACAATAAACATTTTTTAATACCGCCATAAAACAATATCACAATGTATGCGTATAGCATGTGTTTGTACAAGACATGCCACCAGAGGTCTCTTCACAGTCCCCATTGTTCCAAAAGGTGTATTTTTAGCTGTTAAAAAAAATGATTCTACTGCTTGCCTCAGTTACTTGATGTGGAATAGAGTTCCATGTAGTTATGGCTCTATGTAGTACTGTGCACCTCCCATAGTCTGTTCTGGACTTGGAGACTGTGAGAGACCTCTGGTGGCATGTCTTGTGGTGTATGCATGAGTGTCTAAGCTGTGTGCAAGTATTTTAAACAGACAGCTTAGTACATTCACCTGTTACAACAACAAGTAGTGATGAAGTCAGTCTCTCTTCCACTTTGAGCCATGAGAGATTGACATGCATGTCATTAATGTTAGCTCTCCGTGTACTTTTAAGGGCCAGCCGTGCTACCCTGTTCTGAGCCAATTGCAATTTTCCTAAGTCCCTCTTTGTGGCACCTGACCACACTACTGAACAGTAGTCTAGGTGTGACAAAACTAGGGCCTGTAGGACCTGCCTTGTTGATAGTGTTGTTAAGAAGGCAGAGAAGCGCTTTATTATGGACACTTCTCCCCATCTTAGCTACTGTTGTATCAATATGTTTTGACCACCTCAATGTCAATTTCCACATTATTATTTACGAGATGTATTTGAGGTTTAGTGAATGATTTGTACCAAATACAATGCTTTTAGTTTTTGAAATATTTAGGAATAAGTTATTCTTTGCTACCCATTCCGAAACTAACAGCAGCTCTATGTTAAGTGTTGCAGTCATTTCAGTTGCTGTAGTAGCTGATGTGTATAGTGTTGAGTCATCCGCATACATAGACACACTGGCTTTACTCAAAGATTTAAAAATGTAAGGGGCCTAAACAAATACTCTGGGGAATTCCTGATTCTACCTCGATTATGTTTGAGGCTTCCATTAAAGAACACCCTCTGTGTTCTGTTAGACAAGTAACTCTTTATCCACATTATAGCAGGGGGTGTAAAGCCATAACACATACGTTTTTCCAGCAGCAGACTATGATCGATAATGACTATTGGATACCTATTGGATACCTCGCCCATCATTTAATTTACATTTCAGCCATTTAGCAGACACTCTTAATTCCGAGTGATTTACAAAAGCAATTATGGTTAAGGGCCTTGCCCAAGTGCACTTCGACAGATTTGTCACGTAGTCGGCTCGGGGATTCGAACCAGCTACATTTCAGTTATTGGCCCAATGCTCTAAACACATTTTTCAAAGCATCGCTTCATCTATTATTCATTATAATCCGGGTAGTTCGTTCCAATTCCAAAGCCGTGGTATATGAGACAATATACCACAACTATGACGCAAAACTACTTGTTTACTGTTTTAATATCATTGGTAACATGTTGTGGCCAATATATCACACCCCTCAGTTCTTATTTCTTAATTATTATTCTCCTACAGTTTGTAGGTGCCAATGTAGGCTTCTGTCCACTGTGCCACCATATGATGGATGATGCTATTTGTCCTTCATTATGGCAATGTTAGTAGCGACTAGGTGCTCATTACAGCCAGGAATATAATTATGTATCTGGGTAGTAGTGGCGTAGTGAAGCCTGAGGCAGGAAGTGATAATTCCCAAACTAAATACGTCTGGCCTCGCAGACTGGCATCCTCCACTGGGCTCCAGTGAGTTAGATCGCATCATCAGAGATAATACTATTCACTGTCACCTCTCTGTGGAAGCAGAGATGGAGGGCAAACTCTTTAGCGAAGGATGCTGCTGGGCGTTTTCAAACATGCACAGAGGAAGAGAGATAGACTTTTACCCCTCCTGCTATATGTTTCCTGCTATACGTTCTGTCTGTTCTACAAATCAATTGTGGTCAAAATGATTTATTTTTGGACAGTTTTGCATTGATCATCAATACTGAGGTATAATATCACACGTCAGGAGGGTAGTAACTTAGCAATACCTCTAGTAATCAAAACTTAGAGCATCAAGTAACACACTCTAAGCATAATATATGGGAAGGAAATCAGAAATCCACGCACTTCAGTGACATGTTTTCCTTATGCAATAGGCCAGCCTGACATCCATACAGAGCTGTTGTTCGGCAGGATGCCATCCCATCCCAGCCCTCTCAGTGAATCTAGTAGCCTGTAGCTCCAGTTGCAGCGAGCTCCCTGGTCTGAATACCTAGCTTGCATAACGCTGACTCCTGTCAGATGTGGTTGAGGTTTAGAGTTTGTGCCCAGGCTGTCACTCTGTACTTTCATGTGCTATTATTGTGGTTATGAGATCTAAGTTATCTGTTCTGCAGGCTGCGTTATCGCCACTGAAGTTCTTTTTCATGTTTATTCAATTTGCAGGATTTAGAGTTGTTCTAAAATCTGTGTAATAACAGTAACATTACTGTTATTTAATCATTTTGAAATAGCTCTGTAATTGCAAAGAAATAGAGTGGAGCGACAACATGTGCCATACAAGTTTTTCCTCACCAAAATAACACAATAGTTTGTCATTTACCATAGCGCCCCTTGCGTTATCACAGGTGACAGTTTCACTCATCACTGCATCCTGTATCAAAAGGTTGGCTGGTCCTCACTTCACTATTCCGTTTTTGTTTACAAAGCTCTACTTTACAAGCTTCCACCTTAGCTTCCAGCTTCCAAGCTTCCAGCTTACACCTTCATTGTTGAAGTTTATAAACATGAGTTACCAAACCCATTCACAGGGTTGATTAACTGTTGAGGTTCCTCGTGTTACAGAGTGGAACAGGGAAATCCAAGAGCAGACTCAGACGAGGAGACTAGGATGACGTAACAAAGGTATTTATTGAAACACAGGGGGAAGATGGAGTGCAGGCCCAGGGGAAGCTCAGACAGGTTGCAGGAAACCAGGTGCGGAGGGTGTCTTTTGCAGATTCTGCCATTATGAAGTTGCCGGTAATAGTCATGTAATTTACAATAACGTCTTCGTATCTCAAAGTCATTGTTATGTGGTTAATCAACATTCTATCCAAAATCGAAATGAAAATGTATAAAACAACATTTTTACACTCAATTGCCATTTCCAACTATATAAAAATAGACTACATATAAAGCCAACAAATAAAATCATTGCATCCGGCAGATAGAAAATATCCTGATAAAAAAATATCCTATGGATCACATTGGCTACACATGCCTGTCTGCAATGAACTTGAAACATTGTATCAACTATCAACAGGTCCAGCCAGAAGCTCTTGCTAGCAAACTTGCAACATTGTATGAAATATTCTGGGCCCTCAGAGTTTCCAGTGTACTCGGGACAGACACAGATGTAGGTTATTTTGGCAAAGGATAAGAGTTCATCAGGTAGACTTATTTTATGACGATTCCGCTGGATCAGAGCATTATATTTTTCCCTTTCACGCTGAGTGGTTATCGAAAGGGAGAGTTTTGGAAAGATTTTTCAAATACATTGAGGAACTATTGCCATTCTTAATGGATGTTAAAGACTGAATTTGCTTGCTGTTTGAGGTGAAGAAAACATTACTTTGAGAAGCTCCACAGCTCATTAGTGGTGGTGCGATAAGCCAATCATAAATACTATCAGATCCCCAAATGGGCGCATTTATATGCCTACATTTGCGCACAGGCCAGGTAGTCTATAGGCCTACTTCTATGCGTAATCAGGCGCATGTCTTTATTCAACATTGACAGTAGCACTCCAAACGAAAGACAGTGACTAAATTGACAAAACTCGTAAATGAAATAAAATGAAGCAAATCTTGTGTAGCATTGGTTGTGCGCTCTGTAAACAACGTTTCCACTCTGACAATGGGAACGGAAAAGACTGGAATAATAATAGATTTGAATTCGGAAGTTTAAATACACTTAGCCTGGAGTCATTAAAACTCATTTTTCAACCACTCCACAAATTTCTTGTTCACAAACTATAGTTTTGGCAAGTCGGTTAGGACATCTACTTTGTGCATGACACAAGTAATTTTCCCAACAATTGTTTACAGACAGATGATTTCACTTATAGTTCACTGTATGACAATTCCGGTGGGTCAGAAGTTTACATACACTAAGTTGAATGTGCCTTTAAACAGCTTGGAAAATTCCAGAAAATTATGTCATGGCTTTAGAACCTTCTGATAGGCTAATTTACATAATTTGAGTCAATTGGAGGTGTACCTGTGGATATATTCCAAGGCCTACCTTCAAACTCAGTGCCTCTTTGCCTGCTGTAAGGACTGGGTGTCGGAGTGCGAAGTCAAGCGCAGGAAACAGCAGGTGCAATAACAAATGTTCTTTTAATGAACACTGAGAAACTAGGCCACCCTTCTATACACTGGGTGTTCTCATAAAACAACGCCAGACACAGGGGGGAACGAAAACAGTCCAGTAACAACGTAGATCGAAACAAACACCACTCTTACCAACTAACAATCCCGCACAAAGAAACGGGCGGGCCGGCTGACTGATAAGCCCAACTAATTACAAACCTAATACAAAACAGGTGTAACCAATAAACACATAAGGAGGGGGAGAAAAGGATCAGTGGCAGCTAATAGGCCGGTGACGACGACCGCCGAGCGCCACCCGAACGGGAAGGAGAGCCTGCCTCGGTCGGAGTTGTGACAGTACCCCTTCTCTCTGACGCGCGGCTCCCGCAGCGCGCCGACACCGGCCTCGAGGTCGACCCGGAGGACGAGGTGCAGGGCGATCCGGATGGAGGCGATGGAAATCCCTCAGCATAGACAGATTCAAAATGTCCCCCACCGGTACCCAGCACCTCTCCTCCGGACCGTACCCCTCCCAGTCCACGAGGTACTGCAGGCCCCTCACCCAGCGTCTCGAGTCCAGAATGGCCCATATTGTGTACGCCGGGGACCCCTCGATGTCCAGAGGGGGAGGAGGGACCTCCAGCACCTCACCGTCCTGCAGGGGACCAACTACCACCTCTGGAGGAGAGACACATGAAACGATTGGTTAATACGATAATAGGAAGGGAGTTGTAATCGATAACACACCTCGTTTATTCTCCTCAGGACTTTGAAGGGCCCTACACACTGCGGACCCAGCTTCCGGCAGGGCAAGCGGAGGGGCAGGTTTCGGGTCGAGAGCCAAACCCTGTCACCCGGTACAAACACGGGGGCCTCACTGCGGTGGCGGTCAGCACTCCTCTTCTGCCGTCCACTAGCTTGTTGGAGGGATTCCTGGACGGCCCTCCATGTCTCCTTGGAGCGCTGCACCCATTCCTCCACCGCAGGAGCCTCGGTCTGGCTCGGATGCCATGGTGCCAGGACCGGCTGGTACCCCAATACACACTGAAAGGGGAACATGTTAGTAGAGGAGTGGCGTAGTGAGTTCTGGGCCATTTCGGCCCAGGGGATGTATCTCACCCACTCCCTTGGCCGGTCCTGGCAATACGACCGCAGAAACCTACCCACCTCCTGGTTCACTCTCTCCACCTGCCCATTACTCTCGGGGTGATAACCGGAGGACAGGCTGACCGAGACCCACAAACGCTCCATGAACGCCCTCCATACTCGGGATGTGAATTGGGGGCCCCGATCAGAAACGATGTCCTCCGGCACCCCGTAGTGCCGGGAGACGTGGGTGAATAATGCCTCCGCAGTCTGTAGGGATACCGGGCAACGGGAGGAGACGGCAGGACTTAGAGAACCGATCCACAATCACCAGTACCGTAGTGTTCCCCTGAGACGGGGGAACACTACGGACAGATGCGACCAAGGCCGTTGTGGAACGGGGAGGGGTTGTAACTTCCCTCTAGGAAGGTGCCTAGGAGCCTTACTCTGGGCGCATACCGAACAGGAGGAAACATAAACCCTAACGTCCCTAGCCAAGGTAGGCCACCAATACCTCCCCCGAAGGCTCCCCACTGTCCTCGTTACCCCAGGGTGACCCGAGGAGGGTAGAACGTGAGCCCACCGAATCAATTTGTCCCGAACACCAAGCGGCACGTACTTCCGACACACCGGACACTGAGGTAGGAGCGGGTTCCTCCCGTAACGCCCGCTCGATGTCCGAGTCCACCTCCCACACCACTGGTGCTATCAGCCTTGAGGCGGGAAGGATGGGAGTAGGTTCGGTGGACCGATCGTCCGTGTCGTAAAAACGGGACAGTGCATCCGCCTTTACGTTCTGGTAGCCCGGTTTATACGTTAACGTGAACTGTAATCGGGTAAAGAACATGGCCCACCTTGCCTGACTTGGGTTCAGTCTCCTAGCTGCCCGAATATACTCCAGAGTCTGGTGGTCGGTCCTGATGAGAAAAGGGTGCTTAGCCCCCTCAAGCCAGTGTCTCCACACCTTCAGAGCACTGACCAATGCTAACAACTCCCGGTCCCCCACATCATAGTTACGCTCCGCTGGGCTGAGCTTCTTCGAGAAGAAAGCACAGGGGTGGAGTTTTGGTGGCGTACCAGAGCACTGTGATAGCACGGCTCCTACCCCAGCCTCGGACGCGTCCACCTCCACTCTGAATGCTAGAGAGGGGTCCGGATGCGCCAACACGGGCGCATCCGTGAACAGCGCCTTCAACCTGTTGAAAGCTCCGTCCGCTTTTGCTGACCACTGCAACCGCACCGGACCCCCTTCAGCAGTGAGGTAATGGGAGCTGCTACCTGGCCAAAACCCCGGATAAACCTCCGGTAGTAGTTGGCAAAACCCAAAAACCGCTGCACCTCTTTTACCGTGGTCTGAGTCGGCCAATTACGCACGGCCTTAATGCGGTCACCCTCCACCACCACCCTCGAGGTGGAAATGCGATAACCCAGAAAAGAGACTGCTCGTTTGGAGAACACACACTTCTCAGCCTTGACATATAGGTCATGCTCCAGCAGTCTACCAAGCACCTTGCGTACCAGAGACACATGCGCGGCGTGAGTGGCTGAGTAGATCAGAATGTCATTGATATAAACAACCACTCCCTGCCCGTGCAGGTCCCTGAGAATGTCGTCTACAAAGGATTGGAAAATGGCTGGAGCATTCTTTAACCCATACGGCATGACGCAGTACTCATAATGGCCCGATGTGGTACTAAATGCGGTTTTCCACTCGTCTCCTTTCCGAATACGCACCAGACTATACGCGCTCCTGAGATCCAATTTTGTGAAGAACTGCGCTCCGTGAAATGATTCCATTGCCGTAGCAATGAGAGGTAGTGGGTAACTAAACCCCACGGTGATGGCATTTAGACCTCTATAATCAATACACGGACGCAAACCTCCCTCCTTTTTCTTCACAAAAAAGAAACTCGAGGAGACGGGTGAGATGGAGGACCGAATGTACCCCTGTCCCAGAGACTCAGTGACATATGTCTCCATAGCCACCGTCTCCTCTTGGGACAATGGGTACACGTGACTCTTGGGAAGCGCAGCATTTACCTGGAGATCTATCGCACAATCCCTTCCCGGTCGATGAGGTGGTAATTTAGTCGCTTTCGTTTTACTGAAAGCGATTGCCAAATCGGCATACTCGGGGGGAATGCACACCGTGGAACCCTGGTCTGGACTTTCCACCGACGTGGCACCGATGGAAACTCCCAAACACATTCCAGAACACTCCTTTGACCACCCCTGGAGAACCCCCTGTCTCCACGAAATTTTAGGATTGTGCCGGGCCAGCCAGGGAATCCCTAGCACCACTGGAAACGCAGGCGAATCAATAATATAAAGACTGATACGCTCCTTATGATTCCCCTGCGTCACCATGTCCAGGGGAACCGTGGTCTCCCTGACCACCCCTGACCCTAATGGCCGGCTATCTAGGGAGTGCACGGGAAAGGGAGAATCTATCGGCACAAGTGGAACCCCTAACCTAAGAGCGAGTCCGCGATCCATAAAGTTCCCAGCTGTGCCTGAATTGACTAGCGCCCTATGCTGGGAAGAGGGAAAAAATGTAAGGAAAAAAATTAAGACAAACGTGTGACCAACAGGGGGTTCTGGGTGAGTTTGGTGCGGACTCACCTGGGGTGATCGAGAAGCGTTCCGCCTGCCATCTCGACTCCCAGACGGACCCCCCCAGCACCGATCGGCCGTGTGTCCTCTCCGACCACAGCTGGTGCAGGGAGAGCTTCCTCCTCCGGTACCCCTCGACACGGCCCCTCCCAACTCCATTGGAATAGGAGCGGAGGTGCTGGGTGGTGGAACGTACAGGACCCTCTCAGAACGCCCGCGGGCAGCCAGCAGATTGTCCAGTCGGATGGACATGTCAATCAGCTCATCCAGGGAAAGAGCGGTGTCCCGACATGCTAGCTCCCTGCGGACGTCCTCCCGGAGACTACACCGGTAGTGGTCAATAAGGGCCCTGTCGTTCCACCCAGATCCTGCAGCCAGGGTCCGGAACTCCAGCGCGTAATCCTGGGCGCTCCTCTTCTCCTGCCTCTGGTGGAACAGTCGTTCTCCCGCCGCTCGGCCCTCTGGAGGGTGGTCAAACATTCCAGACTGCGTTCGCCCACTCCAGGGCGAGAGACTGAGACTGGGGCTCAAATACTCAACACTAGTGAGACTCATGTCGCCTATGGTAGGCCTACAGTATATCGAAAAATATGATGTAACTCTCAGCCAATAATTACATATAGAGGCTTGGAGGATATTTCTGTAATTCAGTGATATTTATTCCCATAGTAATTTGTTATGGATACGTAACTAAATAACTTCTTATGGCTGCAAGGGGCAGCACTGAGTAACCTGGAAAGAGGTGGCCATTTCAAACGGCCTCCTACTCAATTCTTGCTCGTACAATATGAATATTATCATTTCTATTGGATAGAAAACACTCTCTAGTTTCTTAAACCGTTTGAATTATTTCTCTAAGTGAACCAGAACTCTTTCTGCAGCCCATTTCCTATCCGGAAGTGAGATTTCCAAATGCGAGGTCTTTTTTCAAGAGCTTGTCTATAAAAGGGCATGTCACTTGGGACCATAGAAACACATCATACGCCTTCCCCTGGGTGTCATGCGGAAGTGAGAGCAGAAAGGACTTGAATATCTCGTTCTGGGATTGAATACAGCCGCTTGGAGTGAGAGGTCCGCCATAATTTGTTTTTTCGATGGCGCGAAGTTGGACCTTGAATTGCCTCCTGGAAAACCGTCGTTATAGGTGAATATAATCTCCGGCTTCGATTTTACTTGATACATGTCACAATATCATCCTAAAGTATGTTTTTTCAATATAGTTTAATTATATTATTGAAATTTATTCGGGACTTTAGACGTGATGCGTTGGAAGAATTTTTTCAAGAAGGAGAGGTTAGCGCCGCACGGCCAGTGTGCTTGCTAATTCAAGAGGGAAATAGTTCGTTCTGGATCCAAACAAAGACCGTTCTGGACAATGGACCCCTTTACAACATTCTGATGGAAGATCAACAAAGATAAGGACCCAATTTGGGATGCTATTTCATATATCTGTCGAGCTGTGCTATCGCTACCGATTACTTGGAATCAATGCTGTTGTGTGTTAGCCATTGCAGTAAGCTAATATAACGATATATTGTGTTTTCGCTGTAAAACACTTAGAAAATCGGAAATATTGTCTGTATTCACAAGATCTTTGTCTTTCATTTTGCTATACACCATATATTTTTCTGAAATGTTTTATGATGAGTAATTAGGTAGTTGACGTTGGTGTCTGTATTTACTCTGGCTACTCCCGTGCTATTTCTGACTGTAGCTATGATGGTAGCATCAATGTAAAACTGATTTATAGCTCAAATATGCACATTTTTCGAACAAAAAAAAGATTTATTGTGTAACATGTTATAGGACTGTCATCTGAGGAAGTTGTTTCTAGGTTTGTTTGGTTGGATCTTGGTTAGTTAGGTTGGCTTTGTGCATGCTACCTGTGCTGTGAAAAATGTCTGTCCTCTTTTGTATTTGGTGGTGAACTAACATAAATATACGTGGTGTTTTTGCTGTAAAACATTTAAAAAATCGGACACGTTGGCTGGATTAACAAGATGTTTATCTTTCAAATGCTGTATTGGACTTAATGTGTGAAAGTTAAATATAAAAAAAAAATAGATTTTGAATTTCGCGCCCTGCAATTGAGCTGGATGTTGTCATAAGTGTACCGATGTCGGGACAGCCCGCCTAACAGGATAAACATGGTCATTTTGAGAGTATTTTTATCATTATTGTATTGACGAAGCATAAAGCTGCCATTATTAGTTACATTGTTTTAGTTTGAACGTGCAGACTGGCACTAAGAACAGAACAGCAGGAACGTTTCCCTAGTCAGCGCCATTATTAGTGCAATGCCCCTTAAAGTGTTGCCAGTGTGGCGGGGTGGGGGTCCATCCCCCCTCCCTCTTCCTCCTCCTCCCTTCCCCATGGGCTAGGTCGGTCTTCTGTGGATGGCTCTGTGGCCCATCCCGTTTTCCCTGCCCTCGTGCCTTGAACCTCGCACGCTTTCAATGGATACAGCTGTTGAACTGTGGCACGCAAAGGCAATCCCATTGTGCGCCACTCGGGAGCCACAATATATATATATTGATATGACCAATATATATTGTGCTGCTAATAACAGGCTTAATGATATATCTGTGAGAATATCCAATGGGCTTTTATATAATTCTAAATTCATTAATAATAATAACAATCGCTTTGTTTAAAAATAATATTTTGGGGATTACTTAGTTTTCAAATAACGTAAATGAGCGAGAAAAAGACCATTCTTGAACATGGGGTTGTTACTAATTTGTAAATAAAGGCAGTTTGTTTTTAGAATGATTTATTTCTGTTTTTAGAGGGAGATAAGCATACAATCATCTCATTGGTCACCCATTTGAGGGCAGCACAGGTATTGAACCAGCTTCTGTAGCAACACAGCTTATTGAACCAGCTGTACAGTGTCTTAGACTGTTGTGCCATTCAGGTGCTGTATTGTTTACATTTATTTTAGCTTTATTTAAGTAGGCAAGTCAGTTAAGAACATATTCTTATTTTCAATAACAGCCTGGGAACAGTGGGTTAACTGCCTTGTTCAGGGGCAGAATGACAGATTTTTACCTTGTCAGCTCGGGGATTCGATCTTGCAACGTTTCGGTTACTATTCCAACGCTCTAACCACTAGGCTACCTGCCACCCCACATAACGTGACCGGTCGGGAGTGGCCTACAGTACAAAATAATAATAATAATAATAAATAAGAGCAAAATAATCCTAACAAATAAAATAATAAAAACCTTAGTGCAACAACAGTTTTAGTAAATAATACTGAAGTCGTGCAGGATTATCAGTTTCTATTTAGGTTTATGTCGCCCAGTTCATTGTCAGTTAGAGACACAGTAGGACCCACAAACATAATCAATGCTCTAACTCCCCCTTGGGCAATGAAGTGGTGATGCAGGGTACCTTACTAAACCACAAATTACCTCGAAGTCCCGCAGCATAATCGCAAAACTTTTAGTGAAGCAACCACTGTAGTGCACTACTTTTGACCAGGGCCCATAGTGCACTATGTAGGGAATAGGATGCTATTTGAGAAGTAGCCATCTCTGCCCAGCCCCTACCCATGATAAGCAGCAGCATAGGGAGAGGGATTATGTGTGTGTATAGTCTCTGCCCAGTCCTCTCCCCATGATAAGCAGTAGCATTACATCTGTAACGGGAGCAATCTTATTAAAGGGTCAAACAGCAAGGCAGTGGCCATCAAAGGATTTAATAGACAGCATTAATCTGGCCTGAAAGCCACAGTGAAACTGATCCTGATGTGCACCACCACCTTCATGATATAATATAATATAATACAACGTCTTTATGTGGAACAATGGGCTTGAAATAACTTGAGACATTTTTGCTGTACCTTCTGTCCTCTTGGAGTAGAGGACAGGTTTAATTGCTCAGTGGAATTCAAGTATGCTTTATTGTCCTCATGTGAAGACATTCACAAATGTATGTCACCATTTCTCAAGCTACAGGTTCTACATTATAAGTAGCACATTAAACCAGAATGTTTAGCAGTAAAAATATAATATTATTGCAAGTGATTTATTTATGTTCAAAGACTGTGCAGAAATCTGTGCAGGGAAGTGCTTGCTCACTGAAGGGATAGATGTTCAAAGTCGGTTGCTCGGGACCCTGGCATCCAGCTTGATTAAGTTTCAGGTTGATTTTAAGGATGTGCTAAATAGACTCACTATCCATGTTCATGTTGCAGCCCTCGGGAAAATGCAGCATCAGCAAGTTTCCATTTCCATCCTACACCGCCATCGTTCACACTGACAGAGAGAGGGATATAGAGGAAGAGAGAGAGAGAGAGAGGAGGGAGAGAGAGCTGGAAGAAAGAGAGAGAGAGAGAGAGTGAAGTGTGTGGGTCTGTGAATAACACAAAAGCTATTCAAGCTGTGTTTTTGCTATTGCTACCTCTTCAAATTCAAATGACCTCTTCAAGGCCTTGAATTGTGTCATGCATTTCTTTTTTATATGTAGGATAATTGGTGGAGAACATGGAGAACATGTACATGACCTGTAGACAATGACACTGAAACAAATAATTGGTTGAAGAAAGACTCCATTGTATCTCTTCAATGTATAGCCAAGAATCCTGAAACAAAAGAGAATATGTTGGATTGAGTAGCGCATTCCGTTGGTCAACAATACTTTGACATAAGGCAACAAAGTTGACTGTTGTGCAAGCCAGTTGCTAAAACAATGTAACTTGTTAACCATCTTTCTACCGTGAATAAAGCTGCCCATTTTAAATGTACATGCTCTAGCAATATGAAATATATTAATTAGAACAATGATCAAAGTATTGGTAGAGTATAATCATGTCAGTTAACCTACCTTGTGTGGTTGTCTGAAGACTCGCTCTGTCTCCTTGTTTAAGTGCTGGTGTGTATTACGCACTAGGCAAATTAGACTACGAGAATATACAAAGTGAATTACGTCATGAATGTGCATTGTGTGACTTAAAGAATACGTTATTTCACAAGTTATTGAAGTGTGTGTGTATGTAAAACTGTTGTTTATGATGTTATATGTCCATGGGAAATTACGCATTTATTTTGGGGCTATCATGATGGAACATTCCTAGCCGAAGGGAGTTCCTGGAAAGAGTACTTAGGTGCTCAGTTGGCTTTTGCCTGGGGGGAGAGCAGGCAACAGGTTGGCTAGAGTAGAGTTAAACCAGAGTTTTGTTATAGAAAATAGAGCTGTTGCCGGAATAGTATATACTGAGAATATCTTTGATTTATTCAAGTCTTTGTCAACTTCCTGTTGGTTATTTTCCATTCAAAGTTTTTTGGCCAATTAGTCCTGTTAATATTTGTAAATATGATTTAACATGATATAACATGATTTGACGTAATTTCTTCTGTGGCCAATGACCTTGAGTCTTCTTGGATGGGGACTTCTAATGTAAATCTATAGCAGTACAAACCGTAGATTTTGCGTTGACGTAGTGGCCCTATGAGTGACAGAACACTGAGCCAATCACAGCGCAACTAGATAACAACATTGCTGTGGTGGTGGGGCTCCACAAAGCTTGCTGTTAGCTACTTTTATCCAATGTAAAAAAAAACATTTCAAATTGTGCTACATAAGACCGAATCCAGGTGGTGAGTCACAATTGTTCAGCAGTCTTATGGCTTGGGGGTAGAAGCTGTTAAGGAGCCTTTTGGACCTAGAATTGGCGCTCCGGTACCGTTTGCCGTGTGGTAGCAGAGAGAACAGCCTATGACTTGGGTGACTGGTCCTTTCTCTGACACCGCCTAGTAATGAAGTCCTGGATGGCAGGAAGATTGGCCGCAATGATGTACTGGGCCGTACGCACTACCATCTTTAGCATCTTACGGTCGGATGCCAAGCAGTTGCCATACCAGGTGGTGATGCAACTGGTCAGGATGCTCTTGGTGGTGCAGCTGTATAATTTTTTTACCTTTCTAGCGCAGGCGTTCCGCCCCCGACAACACTCCGCTGAAAAGGCAGCGCGGGAAATTCAAAAATATATTTTTTAAATATGTAACTTTCACACATTAACAAGTCCAATACAGCAAATGAAAGATAAACATCTTGTTAATCTACCCATCATGCCCGATTTCAAAAAGGCTTTACAGCGAAAGCACAACATATGATTATGTTAGTTCAGTGCCAAGTCAAAAACACAGCCATTTTTCCAGCCAAAGATAGGAGTCACAAAAAGCAGAAATATAGATTAAAATTAATCACAAACCTTTGATCTTCATCAGATGACACTCATAGGACATCATGTTACACAATACATGTATGTTTTGTTCGATAATGTGCATATTTATATCCAAAAATCTCAGTTTACATTGACGCGTTACGTGCAGTAATGTTTTAATTCCAAAACATCCGGTGTTTTTGCAGATTGCCACAGAAATCCCAGAAATACTCATAATAAACATTGATAAAAGATACAAGTGTTATTCACAGAATTAAAGATAGACTTCTCCTTAAGGATCTTTTCAGTCTCCTGAGGAGGAATAGGCGTTGTCGTGCCCTCTTCACGACTGTCTTAGTGTGTTTGTACCATGATAGTCTGTTGGTGATGTGGACACCTCTCTACTACAGCCCCATTGATGTGAATGTGGGCGTGATCAGCCCTCCTTTTCCTATAGTCCATGATCAGCTCCTTTGTCTTGCTCACGTTGAGGAAGAGGTTGTTGTCCTGGCACCACACTGCCAGGTCTCTGATCTCCTCCCTATAGGCTGTCTCATCGTTGTCGGTGATCAGGCTTACCACCGTTGTGTCGTCAGCAAACTTAATGATGGTGTTGGAGTCGTGCTTGGCCACGCTGTTGTAGGTGAACAGGGAGTACAGGATGGGGACCGAGCACTCACCACTGAGGCGCCCCTGTGTTGAGGATCAGCGTGGCAGATGTGTTGTTGCCTACCCTTACCACCTGGGGGCGGCCCGTCAGGATGTCATTACCACCTGGGGCCAGCCCGTCAGGATGGTCCAGTTGCAGAGGGAGGTGTTTAGTCCCAGGGTCCTTAGCTTAGTGATGATGTTTGTGGGCACTGTGGTGTTGAACGCTGAGCTGTAGTCAATAAACAGCATTCTCACATAGGTGTTCCTTTTGTCCAGGTGGGAAAGGACAGTGTGTAGTGCAAGACTGCGCCATCTGTAGATCTGTTGGAGTGGTATGCGAATTGGAGAGGGGGTCTAGGGTTTCCGGGATGATGGTGTTGATGTGAGCCATGACCTGCCTTTGAAAGCACTTATTTTAGGCAGGTTTCCTTCGCGTTCTTGAGCACAGGGACTATGGTTGTCTGCTTAAAACATGTAGGTATTACAGACTCGGTCAGGGAGAGATTGAAAATGTCAGTGAAGACACTTGCCAGTTGGTCCGCGCATGCTCGGAGTACATGTCCTGGTAATCCGTCTGGCCTTGTGAATGTTGACCTGTTTAAAGGTCTTGCTCACATCAGCTACATCGACATCGGATACGGAGAGCGTGATCACAGTTGTCCGGAACAGCTGGTGCTCTCATGCATGTTTCAGTTTTGCTGCAAGTCCTGCCACATCCGACAATCGTCATAGCTGGTGTAGTAGGATTCAATCTTAGTCCTGTTTGACGCTTTGCCTGTTTGATGGTTCATCTGAGGGCACAGCGGGATTTCTTATAAGCGTCCAGATTAGTGTCCCAGTCCTTGAAAGCGGCAGCTCTAGCCTTTATCTCAGTGCGGATGTTGCCTGCTATTCAAGGCTTCTGATTGGGATATGTACGGATATGTACGGTCACTGTGGGGACGGTGTTTGAGGTGGTATAGTCCTAAATGCCATTGGATGAATCCCGGAACATATTCCAGTCTGTGTAAGCAAAACAGTCCTGTAGCATAGCATCTGTGTCATCTGACCACTTCCCTATTGAGAGAGTCACTGGTACTTCCTGCTTTAGTTTTTGTTTGTAAGCAGGAATCAGGAGGATATAATTATATGTCTTTGTGCATGGAGTTAAGCTGGTCTAAAGTGTTTTTTCTCTGGTTGCACATGTGATATGCTGGTAGAAATGAGGTAAAACGGATTTAAGTTTGTCTGCATTAAAGTCCAGATCCATTAGGAGCTTCTGGATGAGCATTTTCTTGTTTGCTTATGGCCTTATACAGCTCGTTTAGTGTGGTCTTAGTGCCAATATCGGTTTGTGGTGGTAAATAGACAGTTACGAGAAATATAGGAAAAAACTCTCTTGGTAGGTAGTGTGGGCTACAGCTTATCATGAGGTACTCTAACCTCAGAGATATAACCGGTATATATAGCGTAGGGTCCTACTGGGGAGAATAGGATGGCCAGAGATATTCAGGCCAAATAAAGGATCACTACTTTAGTAATATGCTGCCCAATGCTCAACCACTATACTATGTAAGGGATATAGACATTCTGTAAATTACCTTGGAAATAATAGACGACGCAGTGCTGAGTCCCTTCAGGGAGTTCATTTTTCCAAGCTAATGTACAGAATGGAGGCGTTTATCCCGCGTATACCACAGTTATCAAAGAAAACAGCTAACTACATAATGGGTGGACTGGCGGCCATTGCGAGAGTATCCATAAGAGCAAAGCAGGAAGTAAAAGCAGGAAGTAAAAGCAAGTGTACTTATCAATATGTGCTGTAATTTGTTGATTCAACTCACCTTACTAAAAATACATTCCGTTGCATGAGCCACATCAGTGAACAATTTGAATGAACATTCTACATTACCAGGGAAATTATTGCATCATAATACCAGGCAGCCATTGTGAGTGTACACATTAGTCAAATTGCCAGGGTTTCAGCCCGTTGTACTCATTCTTTTTATATGTCTGCTTCTGCTGCAATTTACTTTCATTTTTTATGTGTGCTTCTTTGCAGTGTTGCAGGACTTGAGACCGGTCTCAGTCCTGAATCCAGTCTCAACACCACATATTGAGTCCCTAGGTTTTGTCTCAGTGTCAGATTTTTTTTTTTACTCGGTCTCGGACAAGGAGGACTCGTAATTTCTTGCCGAGACCAGCAGAGTGAAAAACTCATAATTATCAGCCCCTAAAAACCGCTTCGCCAAGCCATATGTCCACACTCCTTTCATGACACATGAATATCTTGTTGCCTATTGAAACCTGGGCGTCCTGTTTTACTCGTAAACATTACTGTCCTTTACTTTTGTTGAAAAATATCCCAAAATGTTGTCGTGCTCATCAGAATTTCCTTGATTCGCTGTTAAGGAAGAGTGGGGGACATTGTTTGAAAGCTGCACGCTCACTATTAGTAAGAGGAGACTGGAGGAAGTTGTAACATAATTTGTCTTTTTATCTTTACTGTACATAAATATAAATGCAACATACTACATGATTCCATATGTGTTATTTCATAGTTCTGATGTCTTCACTATTATTCTACAATGTAGAAAATAGTGAAAATAAAGAAAAACCCTTGAGTGAGTGGGTGTGTCCAAACTTTTGACTGGTACTGTATGTCTAAAAGACACATCTGGATTCAGATATAGGATATGGTGCATATCCACAAAACTCCAATTATGCATTGAAAATGGTCTGTATTCTCTAGAATATAAAAAACGTGTCATGTAAAGATATCCCTTTTCACCCAGTGTCTTGACAACTACTATAGTCATTGTCATCCCAAACAACCATACAAGTTGGCTACCGTACACACAGATCAGGCTACACTGCCAGAGTCTAGAAAGACCCCCACTCTCCTCTACCTTCCACAGGTTGTTGCTGTAGAGAATGTGTTCTCAGGCAACCTAACTGGTAAAACAAGGATTAATAAATGAATGAACCTCTAATCTCTAACCTCTCCTCTCTCCTCTGTTTGTGTATTGCAGGTATTTATGAGCAGGCATTTCTTCTATTACTGCGGTGAACCAGTCCTAGATGTGAAAATAGCCTTTTGTCAGGTGTGTGTTCCTTACAGGTAAAATAAGGTACAGTATTCATTCACTTCCATTTCCTCATCATTAGTGTTATGTCTGTTTCATAGAGCTGGAAAGAGGGTCAGCACTATTGAAGGACTAGGTCTGCCTTAAAATAGTGGTGGTGAAAGCCTTCTACGGGGCCACCCATGTTATAACAGGCTTTGTGGCAAGAGTACCATCTATCCAAATCAATGGTGTGTTTGTGTCTCATATGATGACCCAACAGGTACTGTAGCCTTGTCCTATACTGTATGTGCTGTAGCTAACTACTTTTTGTTAGCGTTAGTATTAATAAATCAGCGATTCCCAAACCAGGGGTAACGACCCCATGTTGGGCCACCTATTGTGAAAATGGGGTCCCGGGAGAATTTCCAAAATCCTGAAGAAAAAATATACATACAAAAAAAGATATATATTATAATATCGTCTTTGTATCTAAAAATCATTCTAATGTGGTTAGCCTTAAAAATGTAAATGAGAATTATTCAAATCTTAAAGAGAAATTCAATCAGAGAGCGCCCTTAGATCATGGGAAAAGGCCACACATGGCTAGGCCCGCTATGCTATGAAACCACACACTATTGCAGAGACTTTGACATTACCGGCCGCCAGGGGCGGACTGAAATAATAATTCAGGCCGGGAATTTGACTTAATCCCAGGCCATCCTGTTCACGCAAACCACCAGACCGCTAATTTTGTAGGCTAACCCTATTTGTTGATGTAACGGGTATTAAACTAGTTATACATTTGGCCACTATGTTCATCTGGGAAGAAAGTTATGCACATTACAAAATACAAACATTTGGTACTGACCAACAAGTAGCCTATCTGAACACTGAGTTTTCAAGGTATGCTATGGCTATGGGTGCACCCTCAAAAACTCACTAGGAATATACCAATCATAGCACATACAAATGTACAAGGCTAGACACACAAAACTATTGGCCTACATTTTTTAAAAAAGAGAAGGAGATATACAGAGTTAGCTCAAATGTTCAAATGATTATCTTTATATTCAAGGATATCAAAAGTATCAAAAAACGTCACACACACACACACATTCACTGAACTTGAACATAAGCTACAACAATGTAAGTAAGTATAATACAAAAGTTGAAAAAGCACTCCTCTACAAAACAATGTAGATTACAATGTTCACTCACTGGTGTCCATAAAGCAAACAGCACAAAAATAAACACATCTATACACTGAGTCAATGAAATTGAACATAGGCTACATAACTGCAAGTATAATATGAAAGTCCAAAAAACATGCCTCTGTACAAAAGCTTTAACTCAACAGCAAATTTTCTTTCACCCCATGTCAGCCTGTTAAGGAAGTCATAGCATAGCTACTTCAGAGTAACTAGTAAGTAATTACCACTAGTAAACCAGTAGGCGGCGAAGTAACTCACTGCTCTCTGCCATCTTGTCAATGTCATCTTTGTCAAGTCCCATAAGAACATCCTTCTCTGTTGCCAACAAAAGGAACGCTTCAAGGTTCTCTTGAGTGAGGGAGGTTCTTAGGCAGTTCTTCATGAATTTCAGGGTTGGCTACATAACTGCGGTCCTCTCACTAGCCACCTGAGTGATGGATAGGGTGAGGAGGAACTTGTAGCCCAAACCAATGATGTGATACGCATCCGTGAGCAGATTGTACTGAGACAGGAGAAGATAGCAGCATATCGGGCAGTTTTTACATGTTGAACAACTTCTGCTCACCAACTCCACACTTTCATCAGGATCCTCAAAGCCTTCTGCTGATTCATCACTGGTGGTGGCGGCACTGGTGTTGTACTCCTCCAATGCTGACTGTTTCAGTCTTTCCCACTGTTGTGCAAGGCTGATCAGTTCAGCTTGCAATGCCTCAACAGTCCAGTAAGCATTTGCTGAGCTCCTTCATGGCTGTCTCACAGCACTGTATTTGCTGCATAAAGGCGGTGAATACTTTCAACAACAGTGTCCAGTACCACATGTGGATCTTGATTTTGTAATAAATGTCTGCATTAGCAATGGGCTCGTCTCCTGCCAACTCACCTGATTTTCTCTTCTTTTTCTTGTTCTCTTCTCTGGGAGAGCAGTCTGAGCTTTGGCATCACAGTCCTGCTACTCCTCCAGAATGCCATTGGCCCACTCAACAACGTTGTCTGCTGCCTTCTTCACACCCTCAAAGTCTTGGGCACACTTTCTCAGGTTATCCTCTGTTACCAAGTGCTGTGCTGTTACGATATCCATGCCACTTGTTTGCAAGTATTTAGAGAGAGGGGACGTCTGCTCAAATATCCAGCTGTAAGTATGGTTTCATACTTTAGGAGAGCATCATTGTACCCTTGGGCCTTGCTTCGGAAGGCAGGTTTTATGGTCACATCCTTTTCAATTCTTTCCATAGTGATGACCACATCTGTGTAAAGTGCACGGTCAGACTTTGCAAAGCTTCCAAATACTTTCCTCAAGGCCTTGTCTTTGGCTCACCAGTGTGTTTCACCAATTACGTCAAGCCGTCTGTGTCTCCTGTCCTCACTGGTTTCCTCCCATAGCTTCATGCGCTTGTCGGAATCTCGAACAAACACTGCAATGTCATTCAGTAGTGAGAAAAGGGATTCACTTGCCACAACAACCCCAGTGGTGTCAGTTAGCACAAGGTTGAGGACATGTGAGTGACACCATATGTGTACTTGGTTAGGAGACTACTGTGAGCAATGCAGAGAAGCCCCTGTGTTGTCCCTGCATATTATCTGCTTTGTCTGTTGCATTACCAACACAGTTTGATATCTATGTCCATCTTCTCAAGGGTCTGTTTCACAAGGTCCACTAAGTACTGTTCAGTCGATGACTCACAGTCAATGACCGCAATCAGTCTCTCGTGGACAACATGAGTGACATATCGCAGAACTACTGCACACTGGTCTTTGGATGTTAAATCCTGTGTTGTGTCCATTTGTATTGAGAACATCCCTGCCTCTCTCACTTCAACAGCAATTGTCTGCTGAATCAACATTCTAATGATTCTGATTTTGCTTAACAACAATATAAGCTCAAGAAACTTGCCATGATTGACGGCCATATTTTCCAAGTTATATGCAGCTTCGTGCCCGTGTAGCTAAGCCCACATTTACCAATAACTTTAACTACATCAATCACACGTTCCATGACCTGCCTCCTCTTTCTGACCTGGTCTTGTTGAACTGACATTTGCTTATCACTCAGAAAGGTACAGATATCTGCTTGCTGGCTCTGTGAAAAAAGGCTTCTGCACTTTCTCTATGGGTCTTGCTTCTCTCATGTTCCTGTACTCTCTGATGGGCATGTTTCCAGGCTTGCATGCCTCCTTTGACAAATGCACTACCACTGGCTGAAGGTTTTGCAAATGCAAGACATACTGAGCAGAAGTGAGTTACTTCATTGTATGTCAGCCATTTTCTGTTTGTGCCGTCTTTGGAGTGGAATACATTGGGAATGACACATTGAGGGGTTTGTTTTGGGTGGTACTGAAAAAATAAGTACAAATCCTTGGACTGAGGACTGGCAAAATAATAAAATGGATTAACAGTGCTTTTGCTCTCCCTTTCTATTTTCCCTGTACTGGGCTCTGAACCTCTCTCTCTCTCTTTCTTTCTCTCTGCACATCTGGTTGCTCTGCAGAATGAGATTAACATTGTAAATAATCTAAATTTAAACTGTATTACTTGTGCAGTCATCGATTGTATGCCCCCCGATTACAGTCCTACTGATAATCTCATAACTATAGCACATATTAATCTAAAATTATAGCCTTACATGTTTAGGTTTTACCTGGAGGTTCCTGCTCTGAGTCTGACTCTGAACTGACCACCATCTCCAGTTCTGCACGAGCACCCGAAGCTCTAGTGCTGCTGCTCCTTCCTTCTCCACCTTTGCAAAGAAAATAATCTATTATCATATTCACTATCATTAGTGTATCAGTAGGCTACATTAATACAGCTCTGGGAAAAATTAAGAGTTGTCTCTTAATTTGGAGTGGTCTCTTCATTTTTCCCAGAGGTGTATATTATTGTAGTAACTTGTAATGCTGGTACTAATGGTGCTAATTATCTTTGTCATTGCTTGTGCTGTGTCACACAGGCTACTGTGTTATGTTCATGGATGTATTATGGATACGTTACTGTAGCCTGTTTCGCTGTACAGTGTATATGCACTTTCCCTAGCTTATGTGGGATGAGTCATGACCGAATGCTGGCAAGTCCATAGTCTAGGTTTACTATTTGTTACTAGTTGATCGCTATGCTGCACTCATTGCTATGATATAATTCCTCCACGAAGACATATGACGTGCAAACTGTTTAGCCTACCGGCCATTGCTATTCACAACGACATATTGTTCTGTCTCACGATTCCCGTGCATGCAACGGCACAGGGGATTTTCAGTGTGCTGTGTGGCTATATTGCCAAAAAATTCCATGGGATCGAATGGTGGGCTTTTGCACAGATGGGGCTCCATCTATGGCGGGAGGGCGGGCAGGCCTCTGCACTCTAGTCATGAATGTGTCTCCCTCTGCCATATGGACACATTGCATGAAAGAGCTGAGCACAGAACTCTGAGATATACTGCAGCAGGTAACTTTGATTGTAAAGCACATCCACTGCGCGCCCGCCTATTCGCAGAACTTTGTGAAGATATTGATCCGAGCTTGACAATGTTTTATTTCCCACCTTGGTGGTTATCAAGGGGGAGTGTTGGAAAGATTTTTCGCATTGAGAGAAGACCTGTTGTCATTCACAACGGATGCAAACAATAAATAATAAACATGGTTGACGTTCTGTGTAATGAAAAAAAATATATTTCTCCTTGCCTATGTAACAGATATATTTGAGAAACTGAATGAACTGAACGCAAGCATGCAGGGGAAAAAACATTCTACAGATGAGTGACCGAATCAGTGGATTCAGAGGAAATTATTATTATTGGAGAGAGAGTCTTTCAAAGCGAAACATGCCAACTTCCCTCGGCTGTGCAAGATTCTAACAGAAAACAGCATCAGTAAGTGTCCCACACGAGTGATGCCTGCTCACCGCCAACGCTTGGAAGAGCACTTTGGGACCTACTTCTCAATCCGTTTGACTGTGATCCTGGCTCAGGTAACATGCTGGTAAGTGAAATCGGACAGCTGATCGAGCTGTCATGTGACCGAATGCATTCACGGGTCTCTACGGGGGAAATTTGGTTCCTGACTCAAAGGGAATAAATACCCTGCCGTCTCCCTCTGAGCATTAATGCCACTTTCAAAATAACTGGGAACTCGGAAATCTCCAACTTCAGACATCAGTGAATTCAAGACAACTGGGAAATCTAGCTCTGACTGGAAAAATTTGTTTTGAATGGACTTCCATCTTGGAATTCCAACTCTGGAACGACTTTCTGACCTGAAGATCACTGGCGTCATGATTTGACCTCTTTTTCAGATTTCCCATTTGTCTTGAAAGTTCCATCAGTGCTCTCATCTGCATTAAAGCCAAATATCGATCCAGGTTGGATATGACAGCAGAGATGAGGTGCACACTGTTGACCACGCCCCCTGACTTTGAGAAGCTCTGACGCGACATGCATCTAGCACACGCATCTCATTAGTGGTGGTGAGATAAAATACATAATGTCACACTAATTTGCAATTGACTGTCATAGCCCCACATTAAAAGTATGTGATGGTGAGTTGAGAAGATCATCAGAAATACTGTTAGAATGTTTTTTAATTGACTGCCATAGCCCCAAATAAAAAAGTTAACATTGGCTGTTAATTATATACTTTTTTTCACATGGTTGGGGTCGTGAGATTTTTCAAATATCAAATGAGGTTGTGAACCAAAATCGTTTGGGAAGCCCTGTAATAGATTGTTATCATTATAGTTGTCATGTCATCCAACAGTTAGCTACAACACATACAGTATGGGACAATGTTACACTACTGGTGCTAGTGGTGATAATGAACCAATGGAAGATTCTTATGTTAGACTGAAACTGATTGGGGTTGATTATTTGTTATTTGTTGCGATTCTAACCACTGGCATCATATCATAAATGGCGTCCAACTGTGTAAAATATATAGAAAATATAGATAATTTGATCATTTGCAGCATAGTCAACGATGAATGCATGGATACCTCTCTGGGATGTAACCTGTAGTTAATAAAAGCTGTCTAGAGCCCCCCACTAACTTCAATAAAATATTGCAATTATATAAAATCTTTATTAATTACGATCAAATTAGCCTTGTCAGTTTAATTGTTTGTCGGCTCTAGGATGAAAAGCAGGTCTCTGGATAGAAATGGATTTAATGGACTGACTGTAGATTTTCTTCCCTTGGTCTAGTTCTCTTTAGATATTGCTTGTGACCCAAGTGCCAACCTATCTCCTATGTAGTGCACTACTTCTGACTAGGGCCCACAGTGTGCTGTGCATAGAAATATAATTAAAGCACTATATACAGTATCTCTGTAGTGCAAGTTCACAGCTCTCTTATCCAGAATTATGCGGACGTGATTTGTCTTGGAATATAGTTGGATTATGTACGCATCTTTGGACAATCAATTACTAGACTGGACTGGACATGTACTGATATGCACACAGAGTCATGAGTGGGTCCTATGTGGCTCAGTTGGTGAGAGCGTTGCGCTGGCAAGGCCGTGGGTTCAATTCTTGCAGGGATCACATGTATTTTTTATGGAGTGGAGCAGTCCCACTCCTTTTGTAATTTTGTTACTTTATTGAAGAGATAGTAAAAGGTTGGAAAGACAGGGGAGATAGGAGGAACATGAGTCAAAGGGTATTGGGCCGTATTCGAACCCATGCCGACTCTGACATATGTGTGTGCCGGGTCAGCGGCTGGACTACACCGGCCACTGGGATCACATGGAGTAATGCAGACCTACACTGTAGACATACCCACAGCACCATGTCGCATCCCTATCCTGTCCGGTTTTTGCTGCCTGCTGGTTATGTCTCCCTGCTAGTTATGTATGATGATACGCCCACTCTCATGCAAGTCCTTTGTCCACAGAATACTGTACTGTATGTTTTGTTTTTATGGTTGTCTGGGAACGTTCATACAGAAAACAAAGGATTGAGGAAATGGAGGGAATAAGAATGTCTTAATATAAATTCAGGAAATTAGACATGCCAACAACAGCAGTCAGTTGTACAGTGCCTTCAGAAAATATGCATACCCCTTGACTTGTTCCATATTTTGTTGTGTAACAGCCTGAATTCAAAATTGATTAAATAAAAAGAAATCTCACCCATCTACACACAATACCACGTACTGACAAAGTGAAAACATGTTTTTAGAAAAGTTTGCAAATGTATTTAAAATGAAATACAGAAATATCTAATATATTTACATAAGTAATCACAACCCTGAGTCACTACATGTTAGAATTGCCTTTGGCAGCGATAACAGCTGTGAGTCTTTCTGGGTAAATGCCTAAGAGCTTTGCACACCTGGATTGTACAATATTTGCACATGATTCTTAAAAAATCTTCAAGCTCTGTCAAATTGGTTGTTGATCATTGCTAGACAACCATTTTCAGGTCTTGCCATAGATTTTCAAAACTGTAACTCGTCATCTTCCAGTGGAAAGCAGACTGAAACATGTTTTTCTCTATGATTTTGTCTGTGCTCCATTTTTAGTATTTTTTTTAATCCTGAAAAAAACTCCCCAGTCCTTGACAATTACAGGCATACACATAACATGATGCAACCACCTTATGCTTGAAAATATGGAGAGTGGTACACGGTGATGTGTTGTATTCGATTTGCCCAAAACATAACACTTTGTATTCAGGACAAAAAGTGAATTGCTTTGCCACATTTCTTGACAAATTATTTTAGTGCCTTGTGGCAAACAGGATGTTTTGGAATATTTTTTATTCTGTACAGGCTTCCTTCTTTTCATTTTGTCAATTAGGCTAGTTTTGTGGAGTAAATACAATGTTGTTGGTCCATCCTAAATGTTCTCCTATCACAGCCATTAAACTCTGTAACTGTTTTAAAGTCACCATTAGCCTCATGGTGAAATCCCTGAGCGGTTTCCTTCCTCTCCGGTGACTGACTTAGGAGCGGCGCCTGTATTTTTGTAGTGACTGGGTGTATTGATACAACATCCAAAGTATATTTAATTACTTCACCATACTCAAAGGGATATTCAATGTGTGCCCATCTACCAATAGGTGCCCTTCTTTGCGAGGCATTGGAAAACCTCCCTGGACTTTGTGGTTAAATCTGTGTTTGAAATGCAGTGCTCAACTGGGGGACCTTACAATTCATTGTATGTGTGAGGTAGAGAGATGAGGTAGTTAAAGCTTCAGATTAAACACAATTATTGCACACGGAGTGAATCCATGCAACTTATCATGTATAGTTGAAGTCTGAAGTTTACATACACTTATGTTGGAGTCATTAAAACTTGTTTTTTAACCACTCCACAAATTTCTTGTTTAACAAACTATAGTTTTGGCAAGTTTCTACTTTGTGCATGACACAAGTCATTTTTCCAACAATTGTTTACAGACAGATTATTTCACTTATAATTCACTGTATCACAACTGACTCAGTTACACCAGCTCTGTCAGGAGGAATGTGCCAAAATTCATCCAACGTATTGTGGGAAGCTTGTGGAAGGCTACCCGAAATGTTTGACCCAAGTTAAACTAATTAAAGGCAATGCTACCAAATACTAATTGAGTGTATGTAAACTTCTGACCCACTGGGAATGTGATGAAAGAAATAAAAGCTGAAATAAATCATTCTCTCTACTATTATTCTGACATTCCACATTCTTAAAATAAAGTGGTGATCCTAACTGACCTAAGACAGGGATTTTTACTAGGATGGAATGTCAGGAATTGTGAAAAACTGAGTTTAAATGTATTTGGCCAAGGTGTATGTAAACATCTCACTTATTTAGACTTGCTTTAACAAAGTGGTTGAATACTTATTGACTCAATACAGTTCAGCTTTTATTTTTTATGTATTTGTAAAAATGTCGAAAAACATATTTCCGCTTTGACATTTTGGGGTATTGTGGGTTCGCGCCCAGGCTGGGCTGGGTTCGCGCCCAGGCTCTGTCGCAGCCGGCCGCAACCGGGAGGTCCGTGGGGCGACGCACAATTGGCATAGCGTCGTCCGGGTTAGGGAGGGTTAGGGAGGGTTTGGCCGGTAGGGATATCCTTGTCTCAGTATGTAAAATGTAATAAAAATGTATGCACTCTACTGTAAGTCGCTCTGGATAAGAGCGTCTGCTAAATGACTAAAATGTAAAAGTAAAAATGTAGGCCAGTAAACATTTTGTAAATTCAGGCTGTAAAATTACAAAATGGGGAAAAAAGTAAAGGTGTGTGAATACTTTTTGAAGGCGCTTGATTGATTTGTTTGTATTATGCAGTCTGAATATATAATAAATGCCTTTATGTTGCAGACGTGTTTTAGTCATCATGATATTAATAAAAAATATTTACATTACTTGACCAAAAGTATGTGGACATCTGCTCGTCCAACATCTCATTCCAAAATCATGGGCATTAATATGGAGTTGCTCCCCATTTGTTGCTATAACAGCCTCCACTCTTCTGGGTAGGCTTTCCACTAGATGTTGGTACGCTGCTGCAGGGACTTGCTTCCATTAAGCCACAAGAGCATTAGTGAGGTCGGGCACTGATGTTGGGCGCTTAGGCCTGGCTCGCAGTTGGCATTCCAATTCATCCCAAAGATGTTCAATGGGGTTGAGGTCAGGGCTCTGTGCAGGCCAGTCAAGTTCTTCCACACCGTTCGAGACAAACCATTTCTGTATGGACCTCGCTTTGTGCACGGGGGCCTTACCTAAACTGTTGCCACAAAGTTGGAAGCACATAAATGTCTAGAATGTCATTGTATGCTGTAGCATTAAGATTTCCCTTCACTGGAGCTAAAGGGCTTAGCCTGCACCATGAAAAACAGCCCCAGACCATTATTCCCTCTCCATCAAACTTTATAGTTGGTACTACGCATTTGGGCAGGTAGTGTTCTTGCATCCGCCAATCCCAGATTCATCCGTCGGACTGTCAGATGGTGAAGCGTGATTCATCACTCCAGAGAACGCGTTTCCACTGCTCCAGAGTCCAATGGTGGCGAGCTTTACACCACTCCAGCCGACGCATGGCATTGCACATGGTGATCTTAGGCTTGTGTGCGACTACTCGGACATGGAAACCCATTCCATGAAGCTCCTGACAAACAGTTATTGTGCTGAAGCTGCTTCCAGAGGCAGTTTGGAACTCGGTTGTGAATGTTGCAACCAAGGACAGACGATTTTTACATGCAGCACACTGCGGTCACATTCGGTGAGCTTGTGCGGGCGGCCTACCACTTTGCGGCTGAGCAAAACAGCACAATAACATCACTTACAGTTGACTGGGGTATCTCTAGCAGGGCAGAAATTTGATGAACTGACTTGTTGGAAAGGTGGCATCCACATTAAAAGTCACTGAGCTCGTCAGTAAGGCCAATGCTTGTCTATGGAGATTGCATGGCTGTGTGCTCGATTTTTTTTACACCTGTCAGCAATGGGTGTGGCTGAAATAGCCGAATCCACAAATTTACTTTGTATATAGAGTTTTTGAAACTGTTTTTGAAACTGCACTGTCAGTTAGGGGCTCGTAAGTAAGCATTTCACTGTGTTGTATTCGGCGCATGTGACTAATAACATTTGATTTGATTTGAATGAACGAATAAACGCACAAACAAGTGGACGAACAAATTACTTAAATGTAATAATTCAACTGGCGGTGGAGCCAGTCAGAGAGGTGAAAGGGACATCACTGACCTTTGTTTGTTTGTTTTACTGCAGGGTTTTGCTAAACAATTGGATGTGTCATACATTGGCAAGCATTACAACATGAGCAAATGCAAAGTGGACAACCAGTTCTACAGTGTGGAAGTAGGAGATTCCACCTTCACAGTTCTCAAACGTTACCAGAATCTAAAACCCATCGGTTCTGGAGCTCAGGGAATCGTCTGGTGAGTACTGGAATCCTCATTTTACACTCTTTATAGTGTAGTGAATGAAAATGTACATTATAGAGGCAAAACCAACTGTATACCTTAATATTTGGTTGTTGTATAATGTGTTAGTAGATAGAGTTGTGTGGCTTTATGGTCGTTGCATTATAGTCTTTGCAAAGATTTATACTGTGTATCAAGGTGGCACGTGTATTTGTATATGTGTTTGTACAGTATGTGTGTGATTAAAACTGCGAGTTTGAATAATGAAGAGTTATAGAAGAATACCAAATGGATTTTTAAAGCTGCAAGCAGCAATGCTGGGGTTCAAGCTGTGGGCCCACTGTGCCACCATCAGGACAAATAGGGCACATCGCCCTAGGATGAGCTACTTCTGTCATTTTACCATGCTTGCCAAATATCAGATCTCAACATCAAACAGATCATGCAATATGCGATTGATGTATTTTGGACCATTTGTATTGATGTTGACTACTTTAAGAATGAGAAATGTCAAAATAATAATAGAGAGAATGATTTATTTTCAGCTTTTATTTCATTCATCACTTTCCCAGTGGGTCAGAAGTTTACATACACTCAATTAGTATTTGGTAGCATTGCCTTTACATTGTTTAACTTGGGTCAAACGTTTCAGGTAGCCTTCCACAAGCTTCCCATAATACGTTGGGTGAATTTTGACCCATTCCTCCTGACAGAGCTGGTGTAACAGAGTCAGGTTTGTAGGCCTCCTTGCTCGCACACGCTTTTTCAGTTCTGCCCACACATTTTCTATACGATTGAGGTCAGCGCTTTATGATGGCCACTCCAATACTTTGACGTTGTTCTCCTTAAAATAAATTGGTGATCCTAACTGACCTAAGACAGGGAGTTTATACTAGGATTAAATGTTAGGAATTTTTGTTTTTGGCTAAAGTGTATGTAAACTTCCGACTTCAACTGTATATGGGTGTGTGTGTATGTATGTGTCACGCCCTAACCATAGAGAGCCTTTTTATTCTCTATTTTGGTTAGGTCGGGGTGTGACTAGGGTGGGTAATCTAGGTTGTTTTATTTCTATGTAGGCCTGATATGGTTTCCAATCAGAAGCAGCTGCTTATCGTTGTCTCTGATTGGGGATCATATTTAGGCAGCCATTTCCCCACTGTGTTTGGTGGGATCTTGTTTATGTGTAGTTGCCTGTGAGCACTCCAGAACGTCACATTTCGTTTATTCTTTATTGTTTTGTTGTGCGTTTCACAAATAAAAGATGTGGAACCCATATCACGCTGCGCCTTGGCCCGAATGTTATTATGACGATCGTGACAGAAGATCCCAACACAACAGGACCAAGCAGCGTGCCCAGGAGGAGATATTGGATGGGAAGGGATACTGGACTTGGGAGGAAATCCTGGCAGGACAGGATCGCCTTCCTTGGCGGCAGATGCAAGGAGAGAAGGGAGGACGGCGACGGCGACGGAATTCGCGGCCACAATCGAAGCCCAAAGGACAGCCCCCCCAAAAATGTGGGGGTGGGCACACGGGGTGGTTGTCGGAGCCGAGGAGTGAACCAGAGCCAGTCTGGGAGAAGAGGGAGAAATTGGAGGAGAGTGAATGGAGAGAGTCAGAGACCGTCAATGAGTTGATGGAGAAATTGGAGGAGAGAGAAATGAGAGGGTTATTGTGTTGGTGTATGAGGCACGACATTTGCCCTAAGGAGCGTGTGATCAGTTTGATGCCACCTGAGTCAGCTCTCCATACTCGTCCTGAGGAGCGTGCTATCAGTCTGGTAAAATCTGTGCCGGCTCCACGCACCAGGTCTCCAGTACGCCTCCCCGGCCCTGTACGTCCTGTGCCTGCTCCTCGCAGTCACCCTGAAGTGTGTGTTACCAGTCCAGTACCACCTGTTCCGGCTCCACGCACTAGTTATCCAGTGCGCCTCCCCAGTCCGGTACGTCCTGTGCCTGCTCCTCGCACTCTCCCCGAAGTGCATGTCACCAGTCCGGTGCCACCTGTGCCGGCTCCACGCACCAGGCTTCCAGTCCAGGCACGGCGTCCAGGCACGGCGTCAAGTCCCGCTCCACAGCCGGAGCCTTCCTCTGCACCGATGCCCAGTCCAGGCACGGCGTCCAGTCCTGCTCCAAGGCCAGAGCCTTCCTCTGCGCCGGTGCCCAGTCCAGGCACAGCGTCCAGTCCTGCTCCAAGGCACAAGGCAGGAGCCTTCCTCTGCGCCGATGTCCAATCCAGGCACGGCGTCCAGTCCCGCTCCAAGGCACAAGGCAGGAGCCTTCCTCTGCGCCAGTGCTCAGTCCAGGCACGGCGTCCAGTCCCACTCCAAGGCCGGAGCCTTCCTCTGCGCCGATGTCCAGTCCAGGCACAGCGTCCAGTCCCGCCCCATGGCAGGAGCCTTCCTCTGCGCCAGTGCCCAGTCCAGGCACGGCGTCCAGTCCTGCTCCAAGGCCAGAGCCTTCCTCTGCGCCGATGTCCAATCCAGGCACGGCGTCCAGTCCCGCTCCATGGCAGGAGCCTTCCTCTGCGCCCGTGCCCAGTCCAGGCACGGCATCCAGTCCCGCTCCAAGGCCAGAGCCTTCCTCTGCACCGATGCCCAGTCCAGGCATGGCGATCAGTCCTGCTCCATGGCAGGAGCCTTCCTCTGCTACGGTGCCCAGACCAGGCACGGCGTCCAGTCCCGCTCCAATGCCGGAGCCTTCTACGGCGCCGATGTCCAATCCAGGCACGGCGTCCAGTCCCGCTCCAAGGCCGGACCATAGAACATAGTAAAAATAAAGAAAATAAAGAGTACTCTGTATTACGTTACATTCTTATTCTAAACTGGATTAAATTGTTTTTTTTCTCATAAATCTACACACAATACCCCATAATGACAAAGCTAAAACAGGTTTTAGACATTTTTGCAAATGTATAAAAAAATATACAACTGAAATATCACATTTACATAAGCATTCAGACACATTACTCAGTCCTGTGTTGAATACATATGTAAATAAGGTATTTCTGTTTTTTATTAGCAAAAATGTCTAAAAACCTGTTTTCGCGTTATTATGGGATTTTTGTGTCTAGATTGCTGAGGATTTTTGTTTCATCCATTTTAGAGTAGGGATGTAACATAACAAAATGTGGAAAAAGTCAAGGGTCTGAATAGTTTCCGAAGGCACTGTATATAGTGTACTACTTTTGACCAGGGTCCCAAAGGATATGTCTACACTGGTGGTTCTGGTGGATTTTCTCTGGCATCAAAAGTCTGCATTAATGTCAATCTACAGGTATTCCCTATGTAATTCTAAAATCAGCACAAATGGCTTTAGATGGTTACACCCTAGCCTGGTCCCACATCTGTTTGTGCTGTTTGGCATGACAACTACCATAGAAGTTGGCTATACAGCAGAACCAGATCAGGGACCAGGCTACTTTACAATTATGGTCGGAACAGACAGAAAGGCCCTGGAAGAGCCCAGGACCACCGATCTGATCAATAGCAAACCCTTCAATATTTCTCAGGACTTCACTTATCATTCTCATTTGTCTGCCATGTGCAGTCTCTGACTCACTTCCTGTTTTATCATATAGAATCAGAATGACTAGAATGGACAAAGCCCCCCATACGACAGTAAGTTGACTGGTACATTCCTGTGGTTCTAATTCAATGTTTTTGACTGTGTTTTCTGCAGTGCCGGGTACGATGCAGTCCTCGACAGAAACGTGGCCATCAAGAAGCTCAGCAGACCCTTTCAGAACCAGACCCATGCCAAGAGGGCATACAGGGAACTGGTGCTCATGAAATGTGTCAATCACAAAAATGTGAGATACAATGTCATGTCTCTATGGTTAAACAAATAACAAGATGATAGTCTAGCTGGTGTTTTGTGGTCTTTTATTGGCCCATTCTGTGGTGCTGATAGAGTGAGTCCCCTCCCCGTAAGTGAGTCATTGACCACAATTGATGCTCCGAGAGAGAGAGAGAGACAGAGAGAGAGAGAGAGAGAGAGAGAGAGAGAGAGAGAGAGATAGACTGTCCCTATATCCAGTTTTCAATATGGCAAAAGAAGTCAGCAATGTGCTGTTATTGTTGTTACTGTAGATGGACTTGGTTAACCTGATACTGAATGTTGACCCAGTTTTTTTCTCTATTGTCTTTCTTTTTCAGATCATCAGTTTATTAAATGTTTTCACATCACAGAAATCACTAGAAGACTTTCAGGATGTGTAAGTACAGTAAACGATATTCAGAGTAAAAAGGAATAATCGTGAGATTATATTTACTTTATGTAGGCCAAATACATTTCTAGTTTCATCTTACTTTTAAATCTGATTTCAGATGAGCATGATTATATTATGTACCTTCAAGACTCTTGTTAAATTATTCTCAGTCTGAGAAAATAACCACTAAGAGTGATGTCAGTGAAAGTGATATTAGTGTAGTATAATTTGAAGCCTCGGGCTCTGTCTTTTTGTACTGAATGATTCATGAATGTGTTTATTGCTGATACTGCAGTGAATGGAACGCAGTATGCTTGTCTAAGGCAATGCAAGGAATGGTGTGTCTCTGAGGAATGGAGTTTGTTTTCAATATAAAACTGCACAAAATTAAACAAAGTATGTGCTTCAAATTAAAAATGTATTACAGCAATTTTAAAAAGTATGGGCTTTTCTTACGGCGAAAGCAAACCAATGCGATTTTCTGAGGACAGCGCCCCGCATACAAACACATGAAAATCATATTTCAACCAGGGAGGTGCGCCACAAAAGTCAGAAATAGCGATATAATTAATGCCTTACCTTTGAAGATCTTCTTCTGTTGGCACTCCAAAATGTCCCAGAACCATCATAAATGGTCCTTTTGTTCGATTTATGTCCCAAAAATGTCCCTTTTTTTTGGCGCATTTGATTCAGAAATACACCGGTTTCAACTCGCCCAACATGCCTACAAAGTATCTAATAAGTTACCTGAAACTTGGTCCAAACATTTCAAACAACGTTCCTAATCCAACCTCAGGTACCCTAAAACATAAATAATCGATAAAATTTAAAACGGAATAAACTGTTTCTAATATCAGATAAAAACAACGTGAAGCGCGCTCCAGTTCACGCGCACCAAAACAGTAGAGTCCACCTGGAGTGACACTTACAATGAATAGGACTACTTCTTAATTTCTCAAAAGAAAAACATCGAACAATTTCTAAAGACTGTTGACATCTAGTGGAAGTCATAGGAACTGCAACCAGGTTCCTAACAATAAGGGTATCCCATAGAAAACAATTGGAAAATCCTATGACCTCAATTTGTTTTCCCCTGGATGGTTTGTCCTCAGGGTTTCGCCTGCCATATCAGTTCTGTTATACTCACAGACATTATTTTAACAGTTTTAGAAACTTGAGAATGTTTTCTATCCAATCTAAAGCCATTCTAGCCCCCTACCCAAGAGAAGTTTTAAGTATGTACATTTTTGTATGTACAGAAAAGGAGAAATACACCTGCCAATTCAGTCAATGGTGTGTGTCAAGCCATTATGATAAAATGACAAGATGCTCAATATGGTAACGAGCAAGATGACAGTCATTAATCATTGTAAAACAAAGAGTATGTAAATTCCCATTGATGTTCTGCAGTGTGGTGTCCATTGTGTTGAGAATAGATGTAAAGGGGGAAGGAGAGATGTGGTAGGAAGGAGAATGGGAATCAACTGTATTTTTTAAATTTAACTAGGAAAGTCATTTAAGAACACATTTTTATTTACAATGACGGCCTACCCCGACCGAACCCTAACCCGGACGACACTGGGCTAATTGTGCGCCGCCCTATGGGACTCCCAATCACTGCCTGTTGTGATACAGCCTGGAATCAAACCTGGGTCTGTAGTGACACCTCTAGCACTGTGATGCAGTGCCTTAGACCACTGCGCCACTCGGGAGCCCACATTAGAGTAGGGCCTCTTGGGTTGAAGCATCTCATCTCTTTTATTAGACCTCTGTTCCAGTGAAAGTTATTATACGAGTTATGCCGAAGTGTAGGCTATTAGAACCTCTCCTTGTGTTACCCTGTCTCTCTCTGGTGTTGAGGGATTTCTGAAGCAAAGATGACAGTGACATTCTGGAGATTATTTTACTACAGCCATATTCTCCATTGAACATGCGTTTTAGTCTTAATCTGTGTCCAGAAAGCCAGTCTCAGCATCAGTGCATTTCCACTTGTGAAAACATACTATAACTGTATGTATCACCATCCCAGGTACCTGGTGATGGAGCTGATGGATGCCAACCTATGCCAGGTGATTCAGATGGAGCTAGACCATGAGAGAATGTCCTACCTGCTCTACCAGATGCTGTGTGGCATCAAACACCTGCACTCAGCTGGAATTATACACAGGGTGAGAAGACCTGTGTGTGTGTGTGTGTGTGAGTGCGTGTGCCTTTACGTGTACTGTACGCGCGTGTAACGGCGGTCCTCCTCCTCTTCTACCGAAAAGGAGGAGTAGTGATCGAACCAAGGCGCAGTGGAGTTTAACGACATAATTTATTTAACAAAACACGAAAATGACTCAACTAACAAAAACAACAAAACGGTGAAGACAGACCTAGACGACGAACTTACATGAAACAAGAAGAACGCACGAATAGGGAACAGACTACATAAACCGAACAAACCGTATACAGTCCCATATGGTGCAAACATAACACAGACACGGAAGACAATCACCCACAAACAAACAGTGAGGACACCCTACCTAAATATGACTCTCAATTAGAGGAAAACGCAAAACACCTGCCTCTAATTAAGAGCCATACCAGGCAACCCAAAACCAACATAGAAACAGAAAACATAGACTGCCCACCCAAAACACACGCCCTGACCATAAACACATACAAAAACAACATAAAACAGGTCAGGAACGTTACAGCGCGTGTGTGTAGCATCAAACACTTGCACTCCGCTGGCATCATACACATAGTGAGACGTCCTCCAACCTAGAAATATAATTAATCAAATTTTCCGTCAGGTCTCCAGCAGTAACCCTAGTCATTGATATTATGTACTAGGATGTTCTGGATATAGTAAACATTACTCATGCTCAACCTTGCACTGCTCATAACCCAGTGGGCAGCGCTGGTGGAAGTTATGTCGTTGCAACCGGTTTTGTCTGTGAAATGTCATCTGTCGACATTTCAAATAAAAATACTGTAGTAGCTAGCATCACCCGTTAAACTTTTACCTCAATAATCCTCATCTCTTTGATGTTGCTTTCCGTCTGAAGGACCTGAAACCTAGCAATATAGTGGTGAAGTCTGATTGTACGCTGAAAATCCTGGACTTTGGCCTGGCCAGGACTGCAGGCACCAGCTTCATGATGACCCCGTACGTGGTGACACGGTACTACAGAGCTCCAGAGGTCATCCTGGGCATGGGGTACAAAGAGAACGGTAAGACAGGTTCGAGAATGTGTTCTGGTGTTCTAACACTGTAACATGCTACTGGTTGGGTGTGTTCTAATACTGTAACATGCACTTGCACCAACAGCCAGGGTTGGGGTCAATTAACACCCATAATTCACTGACACATCTGGTGACACAGAACACAAGCATATCTTCTTCTTTGTCACCTTATCTATTACTGAAGTGTGTGCCTTGAACACCTAATTTATCGAATCATAGTACCCTTTTGAAAATTAGATAAAGTTACTTCCGGTAGCTAACTCTAGCCTCCACTGCATGGATTGAGTAAATGAATGCGTAAATAAACCTTTATAGCTCTGTACTCTTTGTGTATTTAACTGGTGACCTTGGTGATTGTTAAGTTCATGTTTGAATTATCCCTATATTTCTGTTATTATGGGGCTATCACTCAGTCAAGAGTGCGCATGCGCAGGAAGTCTTGTCGTTGTTGGACCTGGTCTTGAGTGTAATGGCTACCTTGTAGTGTGTTCATATAGTAGAGTAAACTTTGTTAAACGGGAACCTTGTCGTTGTGTCATTTCGAATTAACAGTGATTACTGAATAGCTGTATGGTTCACAGCATACCACCCTGCATCCCATTGCGGGCTTGCCTCTGAAGCTAAACAGGGTTGGTACTGGTCGATCCCTGGATGGGAGATCAGATTCTGTTGGAAGTGGTGTTAGCGGGCCAGTAGGAGGCAAACTTTCCTCTGGTTTCAAAAAAAAAAAATGCTGCATTGATTGGGGACATTGCCCTGTGTAGGGTGCTGTCTTTCGAATGGGATGTTAAACGAGAGTCCTGACTCTCTGTGGTCACTTAAGATCCCATGGCACTTATCGTAAGGGTGTTAACCCTGGTGTCCTGCCTAATTTCCCAATCTGACCATCATGGCCACCTAATCATCCCCAGCTTCCAATTGGCTTATTCATCCCCTCCCCTGTAACTATTTCACAGGTCGTTGCTGTAAATGAGAATATGCTCTCAGTCAACTTACCTGGTTAAATATAAAACTAGACTAGACGTAGGCAGGGAGAGCAGACCATGGATTTCCTGCCACCAGCAAAGCCCCTGGAGACTAACTGCTTCTCTTTATTAGTGGAATAGTTATTTGTCTGCATGCTACCTATCTTCTCTCACACAAATTATTTCTCAGTCTGAATAATCAACCGCCACATTCAAATTACTTTGTTTCCGATAGCTCTCTACCGACAAGGGTTCTTTCTCAATTCCTCATTCCTCGATTCCTTGCGCCCTCTATCATATCCTCAACTCATTCTCAAAACGCATCGGAGGAGAACTTGAAGGTCCAAGGGGAGGGACCTTGAATCTTCACCTCTAATTCGTTTTGAGAAAGAAGAGAGGAGAAAGGAATCGAGGATAAAGGAACTAAGAAAGAGCCTACGTTTTCTTTTCTAATGCTAACCTCTGACTTATCTCTCACTCTCTCTCTGTACCTGCAGTGGATATATGGTCGGTGGGGTGCATTATGGGAGAAATGGTGCGACACAAAATCCTGTTCCCTGGCCGTGACTGTATCCTTATTCAGATAATGTAAATAATGGCCGTTGATCTCATTCAAAGAATACGGGTGCCATTTTCCCAGACAGCTGTGAACACACTGTAACATTTTTAATAAACCGGAGCTCCGATAAAGTACGACCTCACAGAAATTGTTCAAAAAAAAGTTACATAAACCGCACTGCAGATTATAATTTCACTCGTTCCGTATATTTACATTGTGTTAGCTTACAGGGAAGGTGTCTTTGTTGTATGAAAATGTTTCAACAAGAGTTGTGCATGTCGTGTTTGCAATCGTGTTTGGATTTTACACTGCATGACCAAAAGTATGTGGACACCTGCTCGTCGAACATCTCATTCCAAAAGCATGGGCATTAATATGGAGTTGGTCCCCTCTTTGCTGCTATAATAGCCACCGATCTTTTGGAAGGCTTTCCAATAAATGTTGGAACATTGCTGCAGGGACTTGCTTCCATTCAGCCACAAAAGCATTAGTGAGGTCGGCCACTGATGTTGGGCGATTAGGCCTGGCTCGCAGTCGGTGTTCCATTTCATCCCAAAGGTGTTCAATGGGATTGAGGTTAGGGCTCTGTGCAGGCCAGTCAAGTTCTTCCACACCGATCTCGACAAACCGTTTCTGTATGGACCTCGCTTTGTGCACAGGGGCATTGTCATGCTGAAACAGGAAAGAGCCTTCCAAACTGATGCCACAAAGTTGGAAGCACAGAATCGTCGAGATTGTCATTCATTGTATGCTGTAGTGCTAAGATTTCCCGACACTGGAACTAAGGGGCCTAGCCTTAACCATGAAAAACAGCCCTAGACCATTATTACTCCTCCACCAAAATGTACAGTTGGCACTAGGCATTGGTGCAGGTATCGTTCTCCCGGCATCCGCCAAAATCATATTTGTCCGTCGGACTGCCAGATGAAGCGTGATTCATCACTCCAGAGAACGCGTTTCCACTGCTCCGTAGTTCAATGGCGGCAAGCTTTGGAACTCGATAGTGAGTGTTGCAACCGGGACAGATTTTTACGTGCTATGTGCTTTAGCACTCGGTGGTGCCATTCTGTGAGCTTGTGTGGCCTACCACTTCGCGGCTGAGTTGTTGTTGCTCCTTGATGTTTCCAATTCACAATAACAGGACTTATTGATTAGGCTACTGTGCGCCTGCTGGCAAAATCGATGCCATAACCAATTGAGTTACAGCTAAGAACAGGTTTTGATGAGTCTTAAATATCACCGGTAGCGCTGCTTGAAATTTGCACATCGGTGCACGTTTTTAAGGACACAACAAAAATATTTCCACCCCTCCCTCCTCAGCACAAGTAAGCTGATATAAGACAAGTAAATTACCAACCCTGGCGTCTGGCTTTTACAAGTCAAAATTCCCAAAGAGCGTGTGCTAATGGCAGCGAAAATAGAGCCCTATGACTCAGACTCTCTGAAGGTGAATCAAATCAATACGTGGCCTGTACTCCTCTGTTAGGTACAATGGTTTCTGCGCAGCTCTATTGTCTCTAACCAATCTTGCTACTGTACTGGCTGGCTTCATAACACCTCTAATAGCTCAAATAATATATTTAATAATAATATATCACCATTTCAATAATTCACCATAAATTCAGTAACCCCTACAGAATTATATATTTTTTTTTTCTCCAAGTCCTGTTTATATAAATTAATTACTTGAAGTATGTGATGACAAAGCCATGGATCCATCATGGAATGACTAATTATATTTCTATGGGAATCCATCCTGTATTTAACCTATTTTATTTTGGCACCCCTTTGGCAGAATGAGACATCCCTTACTCTGAATATTTATTGGAAAATTTCTGGCGCCGTGTGCGTCTGCCTGGAGTGTGTTGTATACATTGTGGGGTCAGACACTGTACACCATGTCCCCCAGGTTACATATCCCAGCATGGCAGGGATGTCCCCCTGGAGCTAATGGGAGAGCAACATACATGCCGATAATTACCGCTAATTAGCATTCTAGCTTTGAGGGTGTGTGCGTGCGTGCGTGTGTGCATCTATCAGGGTGTATGCCAGGACAAAACAAGGATATTTGGTGTCTCTTAGACAATAAGTCATAAGTAATAATCAATCATAAGTATTAATTTATTCACCAACAGTGAATTGAGTTGAACCCCTTCAGAAACCTGTATTCATGCTGAAATCCAGAATGCACTGTAAGGCCAATGTGTCATCATCCTAACATGATAGTCAATGCCAATCAAGACGCCAGCAGAGTGAAATCTGGAAGTTACGAGAACCTACAGTCCTCTTCTGCATGATTTGTGCTTTAAGAAAAGCCCTGCAAGGATAGTGTGGCGTTACTCACATACTCTTGCTAGATCAGTGGTCACCAACCTCTTCTGAGTCAAGATCACTTTCGAAGTCAAAAAGCAACATCTATTGCTCAGAGTTTTTTTTTTTACATGATTACATTTTTTAACATTAACCTAATAAAAACAGCTCTTTAGGAATGAGGTTTGTGCAGTAGGCCTAATAGATTATTACAGCATATTGGTTATATACCTGGCCTGCCAATATTGTTCTCTCCCGACAATAATATATTTCAAAACTAAAGCTTTGATAACAAAATAGATCAGTTGGTGTAGCACTTGTGAGGCACAGCTGAGCATAAACTGGGAACTAGAAAAAAAACAAGCTCAAATCATGACGTCAGTGATCTTCAGGTCAAGAAAGTCTGCGCTTCAGAAAGATTAATTTCTGACTTTGAATTCTGAGTTGGATGATCGTTCGAAAACATAATTCCCAGTTCCGAGTTGTCTTAAACGCTCTGAAGGCGGATGTCGGAGATTTCCCAGTTCCCAGTTGTTTTGAACACGGCATTAGTCTCAGCAAAGGGAGAGAGAGCAGCAGAGAGTCCGCCTCTCAAGGTCCCTGCTCTCTCCTTCCTTTCCTCTGGTGAGACTGACCAGACAGAGGGGACACCGTCTTCCACCTGGAGAAACTCGAGTTGCACCGCATCCGCATCTGCCTCATGCACAAATACATTGTTAAGGCTGTCAATGTAGTTCTCCTCCTCAGACGAGGAGGAGCATGGATCAGACCAAGATGCGGAGAGGTAAGTGTTCATGATTTAATGAAACAACAAGAAAACACTTAAACCTACAAAATAACAAACGTGACTAACCTTAAACAGTCCTGTGTGGTCCAAACACTGACACAGGAAACAAACACCCACAAAACACCAGTGAAACCCTGGCTGCCTTTGTATGACTCTCAATTAGAGACAAACAATACACACCTGTCTCTAATTGAGAATCATACCAGGCCGAACACAAAACCCCACATAGAAATACAAACATAGACAAACCCACCCAACTCACGCCCTGACCAACTAAAATGAATACAAAACAAAGGAAAAGAGGTCAGGAACGTGACAGAACCCCCCCCTTAAGGTGCGAACTCCGGGCGCACCAGCACAAAGTCTAGGGGCGGCAGGTCCTGGCTGAGGGACTCCGGCAGGTCCTGGCTGAGGGACTCCGGCAGGTCCTGGCTGAGGGACTCCGGCAGGTCCTGGCTGAGGGACTCCGGCAGGTCCTGGCTGAGGGACTCCGGCAGGTCCTGGCTGAGGGACTCCGGCAGGTCCTGGTTGAGGGACTCCGGCAGGTCCGGGCGTAGGGACTCCGGCAGGTCCGGGCGTAGGGACTCCGGCAGGTCCGGGCGTAGGGACTCCGGCAGGTCCGGGCGTAGGGACTCCGGCAGGTCCGGGCGTAGGGACTCCGGCAGGTCCGGGCGTAGGGACTCCGGCAGGTCCGGGCTGAGGGACTCCGGCAGGTCCGGACTGAGGGACTCCGGCAGGTCCGGGCTGAGTGGCAGGTCCGGACTGTAGGGCAGCTCCGGACTGTAGGGCAGCTCCGGACTGTAGGGCAGCTCCGGACTGTAGGGCAGCTCCGGACTGTAGGGCAGCTCCGGACTGTCGGACGTCTCTGGCAGCTCCTGACTGGCGGGCGTCTCTGGCAGCTCCTGACTGGCGGGCGTCTCTGGCAGCTCCTGACTGGCGGGCGTCTCTGGCAGCTCCTGACTGGCGGGCGTCTCTGGCAGCTCCTGACTGGCAGGCGTCTCTGGCAGCTCCTGACTGGCGGGCGTCTCTGGCAACTCCTGACTGACGGACGGCTCTAGCGGCTCCTGACTGACAGACGGCTCTACTGGCTCGGGACAGACGGGCGGCTCTAATGGCTCGTGGCAGACGGATGACTCAGATGGCGCTGGGCAGACAGATGGCTCAGACGGCGCTGGGCAGACAGATGGCTCAGACGGCGCTGGGCAGACAGATGGCTCAGACGGCGCTGGGCAGACAGATGGCTCAGACGGCGCTGGGCAGACAGATGGCTCAGACGGCGCTGGGCAGACAGATGGCTCAGACGGCGCTGGGCAGACAGATGGCTCAGACGGCGCTGGGCAGACAGATGGCTCAGACGGAGCTGGGCAGACGGGCCGTTCAGGCACCGCTGGGCAGACGGCAGACTCTGGCCGGCTGAGACGCACTATAGGCCTGGTGCGTGGTACCGGAACTGGAGGCACCGGGCCGTGGGCACGCACCTCAGAGCGAGTGCGGGGAACAGGAACTGGGCACACTGGACTCTCGTGGCGCACTCCAGGCCTGGTGCGTGGTACCGGAACTGGAGGCACCGGGCTGGAGACCCGCACCATAGGGAGAGTGCGTGGAAGAGGAACAGGGCTCTGGAGATGCACTGGAAGCCTGGTGCGTGGTGTAGGCACTGGTGGTACTGAGCTGGGGTGGGAAGGTGGCGCCGGATATACCGGACCGTGAAGGAGGACACGTGCTCTTGAGCACCGAGCCTCCCCAACCCTACCAGGTTGAATGGTCCCCGTAGCCCTGCCAGTGCGGCGAGGTGGAATAGCCCGCACTGGCCTATGCAGGCGAACCGGGGACACCACCTGTAAGGCTGGTGCCATGTACGCCGGCCCGAGGAGACGTACTGGAGACCAGATGCGTTGGGCCGGCTTCATGGCACTCGGCTCGATGCCCAACCTAGCCCTCCCAGTGCGGCAAGGTGGAATAGCCCGCACTGGGCTAAGCACGCGTACTGGGGACACCGTGCGCTTTACCGCATAACACGGTGTCTGACCAGTACGACGCCCTTACTCCACGCCCTTACTCCACGGCAAGCCCGGGGAGTTGGCTCAGGTATCCAACCCGGCTTCGCCACACTCCCCTTTAGCCCCCCCCCAAGAAATTTTTGGGTGAGCCTCTCGGGCTTCCAGCCGCTCTTACGTGCTTTTGCCTCATAGAACCTCCTCTCCGCTTTCGCTGCCTCCAGCTCCGCTTTGGGACGGCGATATTCCCCTGGCTGAGTCCAGGGTCCTTTGCCGTCCAGGATCTCCTCCCAAGTCCATTCCTCTTTTCCCCATTGCTGTTGTTCTTGCCTTCCTTCCTCAATCCGCTTGGTCCTGTTGTGGTGGGTGTTTCTGTTAAGGCTGTCAATGTAGTTCTCCTCCTCAGACGAGGAGGAGCATGGATCAGACCAAGATGCGGAGAGGTAAGTGTTCATGATTTAATGAAACAACAAGAAAACACTTAAACCTACAAAATAACAAACGTGACTAACCTTAAACAGTCCTGTGTGGTCCAAACACTGACACAGGAAACAAACACCCACAAAACACCAGTGAAACCCTGGCTGCCTTTGTATGACTCTCAATTAGAGACAAACAATACACACCTGTCTCTAATTGAGAATCATACCAGGCCGAACACAAAACCCCACATAGAAATACAAACATAGACAAACCCACCCAACTCACGCCCTGACCAACTAAAATGAATACAAAACAAAGGAAAACAGGTCAGGAACGTGACATACATGTTGTTCCTATGACCAGAGAAAGTAAAATATTCCTCGATATTAAAATAGACAAGACGAGCTGCTAATAATAAAAATGCCGGGCTATCGATACACTTCGCTACTCATTCATTGCAACACGAGCGGAAGTAGGGAGAAGTGTGTTTTGCAATAATGATGAATAAAAACAGTGTTCACAGTGCTTAATAAAAACTTAAATGTGGACTCACAGCTCTTTGCTGTATTCTTTGACATTCTGTCTCTGGTCATGGTTTTAAAAGTTATGAAATCGTAGGTAGGCTAGTATCAAACTTTGCTGTGGCCAGAGTCTTGGAACCTGTAGGTATAGTGATTTGAGCTATCGGATTGGCCAGCACAGTAGGCACACATTATTTAGCCACAGATCTCCAGGGCAGTAGGCACACTTGATTTAGCCATAGATCTCCCCAGGTAGGCAGAGTTTGTATTTTAATACAAATGAAATGGTCCCAAATATGAACACCTCGCCTACCCAGTTCGCAACGCTTCTGAATCAGGTGCATCTACCGCCAACAGCGCAAAACACGAATAAAAAAAAAATCTTGCGTTGGCTTTTCTAAAGAAATGTTTGGTGATCGACTAGGAATGTCTCGCGATCGACCGGTTGGTGACCACTGCTAGATAATAACTGACAAAGACAGCAGTGTCTTAAGTTTAACAGCCATTGTTGTGGTACACAAAACATAACATGTTTGCAATTACATGACAGACAGGACTCACAAAGACGTGGCATTTTTTTGCATGTCTGCGTGCAGTGTGTGGTTGATGGAGTTTGTGTGACGTGTCATGTATGTATCTGCATGTCATGTATGCTGGGTGACTGGTATGGGACTGTGTCTGGCTGCAGTGGACATGTGGTCTGTGGGCTGCATCTTTGGAGAGGTGATAAGAGGAACAGTGCTGTTCCCAGGCACCGACCGTATCCTTGCCTCGTCTCCTTCTGGTACTGTCATCAACACTATACTGTACACTGCTAGAAGAACCAAATACTGTATAGGGTTAAATGGCTAGTGTCATACATGGCCCTTAAAGCAGTTCTATATAGAACATTTGGAGAAGTATCCTTGCCTCCTTCTGTAGACTGTAACTCGTATCAATACATCGACACATTGGCTGTGCTACTAGTTTACCACAGCTAACTAGCTAGTGATTTCACATCGGCTACACGTACATCATTCTGGCCTTCTTCCAGCATTTACAATATATCAGGTCTGTCATCGAGATGAGCAGTTTGAACACCATCATAAAATCTGAACATTTAGAAAATAGCCTAAATTCATGATGAGGGATACTCATATGTATAAAAAAAAAATACTTAATTAAACACAAATTAACATATTTATCTATATGGAACTGTTTTAATTCCAGAATAAAAAAAAAAATCAAATTAGACATCTTAACATCCACGTAGAATAATTTTAAGGAATGAAAGCCAAGGCTCCTCTCACTGCATTGTGTAGATAGGACTCCTTTTCCTGCATTGTGTAGATGTGGTTCCCAAAGTGTGATGTCCAAAGAGGAAATGAAACTGGCGTTCCAGCAGGATGAGGTCATGTGTTTTTGGATGTCCTGGCTTGCTGGCACTCTCTTTGAACTGGCACCCACCTGTGGGAGATGGAGAGAAAAAAGACATAGACCCCCTCAGCCTGGCCACCCTCACACACAAACACACACACCATTCTTTCCCCCTCTGTTCCTATCCCAAAATAGTGCTGATAATTCAAATCAAGTTTCAAGTGTATTTGCCATTTGTAATAAATGAAATGGAAATCGAGCTCTCCCAATTAAAACAGCATTAAAAACAGCAATCTAACACAAAATCACACCAATTGGCATTTGGAACTTTGTACAGTACCAGTACAATAATCTGCATATTCATAAAGAAATGGTTATAAATTAGAGAACTTGGAGCTGTTTCAATCTGCTATCTGCTAGTTTTAAACCCCACATTAAACACAAATGTGCTTGCGACTTATTTAACCCAGCATTAGGAAACAGTTGAAATAATTTAAAGGGCTAGGAAACCAAAGAGGAAATCATTCCCACCAGTGAAGTGTTGACTCCGCTCACTAGCACTAGCACAATGTCCCGAATGGCACCCTATTCCCTATATTTTCACGCCTGCTCCCGCTTCCCCTCGGGCACTAGGCTGCCCTCCATTACCCACACCTGTCACCATAATTACGCGCATCTGTGCTCATTGGACTCGTTCACGTTGTTGATTGACCCCTCTATACATGTCTGTTCCTCAGTTTTGTTCCCTGTGTCAGCATTTTTGTCGTAATGTTGTTTTGTTCCCCCTGTCCAGACGCTGTTCTTGTTTTGTTTGAAGTCCGTTTTCCATTAAATGTTCATTCTCTGTACCTGCTTCTCATCTCCAGCGTGTGTCCTTACATATATAGGGGCCCTGGTCAAATGTAGTGCACTATATAGGGAATAGGCTGTCATTTGGAACCCCTTTAAGGCTATGGGAAATGGGGAGGGCTATAACGTAATAACAAAAGCTTTAGTATTAATAGGGTCTTTCTTATAGCAGACTAAAGCAGTGGAATTACCATTGCAGATGAGATGAGGAGAGGGGGGTGAAGTCTCTGACCAATAGCACATTCAGACAGGACTCTCTATACATTGTTCTGACACGTACATCTGGAGAGTTTTGCGTCAGTATAGAAGGTACTATACCAGTGTTTATTGTCGACAATGTAGATATTTTATTATTGTTTATTAATTTGTTTATTAATTTATTAAAATCTGTTTGTTTACTGCGATTGGACTAATTAAATATGGAAGAGAGAACTTGTTTAATGCAACCGCTGTGTCAGATTTCAAAAAAGCTTTACAGTGAAAGCACACCATAGAATAATCTGAGTACAGTGCTCAGAGACCAAAACAAGCCATACAGATACCCGCTATGTTGTGGAGTCAACAGAAGTCAGAAATAGCATTATAAATAATCACTTACCTTTGATGATCTTCATCGGAATGCACTCCCAGGAATCCCAGTTCCACAATAAATGTTTGTTTTGTTCAATAAAGTCCATAATTTATGTCAAAATACCTCCTTTTTGTTCACGCGTTTAGTTCACTAATCCAAATTCAGAAGGCGCGAGCACAAAGTCCAGACAAAAAGTCAAAAAAGTTCTATTGCAGTTCGTCAAACATGTCAAACGATGTATAGAATCAATCATTAGGATGTTTTTATCATAAATCTTGAATAATGTTTCAACCGGACAATTCGTTTGTCTTTAGAAATGAAAAGGAACAGAGCTCGCTCTCACGGCCGCGCGCCTGACTTAGCTCATGGCCTTCTGCAAGACCCCTTAGTCAAACAGCTCTTATTCTTTCCCCCTTCACGGTAGAGGCCTGAAACAAGGTTCTAAAGACTGTTGACATCTAGTGGAAGCCTTAGGAAGTGCAATCGGACCAAATTTACTCTGTATCTTGGATAGTCAAAGACTTTAAAACCTACAAACCTCAGATTTTTCTCAGGTTTTTCCCTGCCATATGAGTTCTGTTATACTCACAGACATCATTCAAACAGTTCTGGAAACTTCAGAGTGTTTTCTATCCAAATATACTAATAATATGCATATCTTAGTTTCTGTGCCTCAGTAGCAGGCAGTTTACTCTGGGCACGCTTTTCATCCGAACGTGAAAATAGCGTGAAAATATAGAAAAGTTGTCTGTTACTGTTACACTTTGCTCATGTCCCTCCATTTAGTGATATGTCCCAATGTGACTCTTACGCATCTGCTTGTAGGACTATTGTAGGCCTATGCAATTGTCCCCTTCAATTGGTTAGTGCTATATATTAACCTGTCTAGGACTGGGGTGCCGCCCCCCCACATTCCACTGAAAAGGCAGAGCCGCGAAATTCAAAAAAAAAATATTTTTTAAATATTTAACTTTCACACATTAAAGTCCAATACAGCTAATGAAAGACACAGATCGTGTGAATCGAGCCAACATGTCCGATTTTTAAAATGTTTTACAGGGAAGACACAATATGTAAAGATATAAATCTATTAGCTAAACTCATTAGCATAAGACACCATCTTTTATTTGTCCACCAACACCAGTAGCTATCACCAATTCGGCTAAACTAAGATATTGATAGCCACTAACCAAGAAAAAAACTCACCAGATGACAGTCTGATAACATATTTATGGTATAGGATAGGTTTTGTTAGAAAAATGTGCATATTTCAGGTAGATGTCATAGTTTACAATTGCACCCACCGTCACAAATGGACTAGAATAAATATATAGAGCAACGTGTTTACCCAATTACTAATCATCAAACATTTCGTAAAAATACACAGCATACACTAATCGAAAGACACAGATCCTGTGAATACAGACAATATTTCAGATTTTCTAAGTGTCTTACAGCGAAAACACAATAAATCGTTATATTAGCATACCACATATGCAAACGTTACCAGAGCATTGATTCTAGCCAAAGAGAGCGATAACGTAAACATCGCCAAAATATATTAATTTTTTCACTAACCTTCTCAGAATTCTTCAGATGACACTCCTGTAACATCACATTACAACATACATATACAGTTTGTTCGAAAATGTGCATATTTAGCCACCAAAATCATGGTTAGACAATGACAAAAGTTTCCCAGCTGGTCAGACAATGTCGTGCGCCATATTAGACAGTGATCTAGTCGTATACATAAATACTCATAAACGTGACTAAAAAATATAGGGTGGACAGCGATTGATAGACAATTTAATTCTTAATACAATCGCTGATTTACATTTTTTAAATTATCCTTACTTTTCAATACAGTTTGCGCCAAGCGAAGCTACGTCAAACAAGATGGCGTCCTAAGCGATTAACATTTCTCGACAGAAACACGATTTATCATAATAAATTGTTCCTACTTTGAGCTGTTCTTCCATCAGAATCTTGGGCAAAGAATCCTTTCTTGGTTCTAATCGTCTTTTGGTCGAAAGCTGTCCTCTTGCCATGTATAAATGCCCATTGCGTTCGGCATGAATTGGAACCGTGCCCAGAGATTCACAGTGTCTCAGAAATAAATGTCCCAAAATCGCACTAAACGGAAATAAATTGCTATAAAACGGTTTAAATTAACTACCTTATGATGTTTTTAACTCCTATAACGAGTAGAAACATGACCGGAGAAATATAACTGGCTTCACTAGTGCTTGGAAAAAGTGCAGGTCGGTGTCCTCCAGCGCAGCTGACGCAGCTGGAAAAGAGTTCCTACCTACACGTGTTTTTGTTTTATAGTGGCTGTGATTGGGCAATCGATACCATTCAAATCGTCATCACGTAAAGGCATCCAGGGGAAGACGTAAGCAGTGTCTGTATACTCATAGCAATAACAGTGGCCTTTTAACTGACTCCAGATCAGGGGCCAAAATGTGTGAAATCTGACTCCATGTCAGGGAAATTGCTGTAGAATGAGTTCTGTTCCACTCAGAGACAAAATTTCAATGGCTATAGAAACTAGAGACTGTTTTCTATCCAATAATAATAATAATAATATGCATATTGTACGATCAAGAATTTAGTAGGAAGCCGTTTAAAAAATTACACGATTTACATAAATAGTGACAACAGCACCCCCTAGCCTCAACAGGTTAAAGCCTATATGTTTTTTATTTGAGACAGCCAGAGGGCTGTCCTGTCCAGGTTTGTTGTGTGTTTTTCTTAATCCCACCCCCTCTCAGATATCGACCAATGGAATAAGGTGATTGAGCAGCTGGGCACACCCTTACCAGAGTTTATGAAGAAGCTGCAGCCCACTGTCCGTAACTATGTAGAGAACAGACCCAAATATGCCGGCCTCACCTTTCCCAAGCTCTTCCCCGACTGCCTCTTCCCTGCAGACTCAGAGCACAACAAACTCAAAGGTAAGTGAGACAATAAAGTATTCTATAGCCTAATAACTCTGGTATTTCTAATTCTATGCTTACAGCCCTTAGAGTATGTGTGTGGAGGTTGTGTAGTTTGAGGCAATGTGGCTCGCGAGGGGCCAGCCTAATTTAAGTAATATAGCTTCACTTAAATTGGTTAGATGAATTCAGGCAAATCTCCTGACTTTGATGTTATACCAATTTAGTTTTTTAATTTTATTATTATTATCTTTTACAGAAATTAAATTAACTTTTCTCGCCTGCTTACATTTTTCATTTCAACGGGGGTAACTATCAACCACCCAAAGAGATGGGATGATTACATTACTATTGTAGCTCTAAGTATTGATGGTCTTGAAACCAAAATGTCCTTATATGCAGATGATGGACAATTTGATTTGATTTAAAAAGGATATCATTGACAGCAATGGGAATTTTAATTTCAAACACTGTGCACAATGTAAAGAAATAGGCAGTTTATTAGGTACACCCATCTAGTACCGGGTCGGACCCCCCAGAACAGCCTGAGTTCTTTGAGGCATGGGTTCTACAGTGTGTCGAAAACGTTCCACAGGAATGTTGGTTCATGTTGACGCAATGACATCATGCAGTTGTTGCAGATTGGACCACGGTACATTCGTGCTGAAAACGGCCTGTTCGATCTCATCCCATAGACCATGCTCTATGGTCAGCAAAAATGTTTTGGTCAGCAACAATGTCAAATACGCTGTGGCATTCAATTGTTGCTCACTTGGTATCAAGGGACCTAACGTCTGCCAGAAAAACATTCCCTAAACCATCGCCACCAGTCTATACCGTTGACACATGGCAGGTTGGGTCCATGGACTCATGCTGTTTATGCCAAATCCTGACACTGTCATCAGCATGATGCCACAGGAAATGGGACTCAGACCCAGCAATGTTTTTCCACTCGTCAATTGTCCAGTGTTGGTGATCACATGCCCACTTGAGCCGCTTCTTCTTGTTTTTAAATTCTAGGAGTGGATTGACGAATTTTGCATTCGGAGATGCAGTTCTGCACACCACTGTTGTACTGAGCTGTTATTTGTCTGTTTGTGACCCGCTTGTTAGCTTGTACGATTCTTGCTATTCTCCTTCGACCTCTCTAACCAACGAGATGTTTTTGCCTACAGAACTTCCAATGACTGGATGTTCTTTGTTTGTCGCACCATCCTCTGTAAATCCTATATGCTGTTGTTCGTGAAAAGCCCAGGGGGGCGTTTCTAAGAAACTGGATCCGGCGTGCCTGGCACTGATGATCATACCACGCTCAGTCGCTTAGGTCACTCGTTTTGCCCATTTTAACATTCAATCGAACAGTAACTGAATGCCTTGATGCCTGTCTGCCTGCTTTATATCGCAAGCCACAGCCACATGACTCACTGTCTGTAGGAGCGATCAATTTTTGTGAACAGGGTTGTGTACCTAACAAACTGTCAACTGAGTGCATGTACAAATTATAATAACAATCAGTTACTGGCAGCAATTCCAACAGAATGGAGGAAAAAGTTGAGGGAAAGAAAGTGTTTGTTTGTAAACCTCATATTAAATCTCACAGATGGGAAACTATAGTTAAAATCAATGAAGCCATACCATTTTCATTTGGAAAACAACAAATTGGTTGCCTTGACACACAAATTCCACTCTTTCTTGGAAGAGCAGTTTGTTACTCCCATCCCTTGAGAACAACAGGTTTTTGGTTTGATTTATGAAACAACATTACACTCCATCTTCAGTTGAAGATATTGTAAAAATATCTGGCTACTAACAAGATGATGGTGCATCAAAGAATCCCATTTGGGCCATTCTTGTGGTGTGGAGGATTTGCTACAAAATCCTACATTAGCATTTGTTTTGTTTGTAATTTTACCCCCTTTTTCTTCCCAATTTTGTGATATCCAATTTCGATCGGGAGAGGTGAAAGTCGAGTCATGCGTCCTCTGAAACATGACCCGCCAAGCTGCGCTGCTTCTTAACTTCTTATGGCTGCAAGCCCGAAGCCGGCCACAATATGACAACAGCCACTTCAAGTGCAGGGCGCTAAATTCAAAATATATTTTTTAGAAATATTTACCTTTCACACATTAACAAGTCCAATACAGCATTTGAAAGATAAACATCTTGTGAATCCAGCCAAGATGTCCGATTTTTTAAATGTTATACAGCGAAAATACCACGTATATTTATGTTAGCTCACCACCAAATACAAATAAGGACAGACATTTTTCACAGCACAGGTAGCATGCACAAAGCCAACCTAACTAACCAAGAAACAACTTCATCAGATGACAGTCTTATAACATGTTATTCAATAAATCTATGTTTTGTTCGAAAAATGTGCATATTTGAGCTATAAATCAGTTTTACATGGTCCCGTGTGGCTCAGTTGGTAGAGCATGGCGCTTGCAACGCCAGGGTTGTGGGTTCATTCCCCACGGGGGGACCTGGATGATTATGTATGAACTTTCCAATTTGTAAGTTGCTCTGGATAAGAGCGTCTGCTAAATGACGTAAATGATGTAAATGTACATTGCAGCTACCATCACAGCTACCGTCAGAAATGGCACCGAAGCAGCCAGAGTAATTACAGACACCAACGTCAAATACTCATCATAAAACATTTCTGAAAAATACATGGTGTACAGCAAATGAAAGACAGGCATCTTGTGATTCCAGCCAATATTTCTGATTTCTTAAGTGTTTTACAGTGAAAACACAATATAGCACTATATTAGCTTACCACAATAGCCAGAAACACAAGCCCTTCCCCAGCAGCAAAAGTTAGCGATCGTAACAAACCAGCAAAAGACATATCATTTTTGACTAACCTTGATAAGCTTCATCAGATGACAGTCCTATAACATCAGGTTATACATACACTTATGTTTTGTTTGAAAATGTGCATATTTAGAGCTGAAATCAGTGGTTATACATTGTGCTAACGTAGCATCTTTTTCCCACAACGTACGGATATTTTTCTGGCACTCACATATTCTGACCAAATAACTATTCATAAACATAACTAAAAAATACATGTTGTATAGGAAATGATAGATACACTATTTCTTAATGCAATCGGCGTGTTAGAATTCTAAAAATAACTTCATTACGATATGCAGTTTACGTTATGGCGAGAGCGTGCCCAAAACCTGGCCGCAACCTACTAGTACAACATGTTCGACAGATATATGAAATAACATCATAAAATGGGTCCTACTTTTGATGATCTTTCATCAGAATGTTGTACAAGGGGTCCTTTGTCGGGAACAATCGTTGTTTTTTATTTAAAATGTCCTGTTCTCCAGTCAATTAGCACGGAAAGCTAGCAAAGTGGCGCTAAGCTCTTCTTCCTGAACATACGCAGACAACTCAACACGCCTAACGTCCCGAAAAAATTTCAATAATCTAATGAAACTATATTGAAAAAACATACTTTACGATGATATTGTCACATGTATCAAATAAAATCAAAGCCGGAGATATTAGTCGTCTATAACGACAGCTGTACAGAAGGCAAAACCAGGTCCCTTCGCGCGCTCTCCAGAAAACAGGAAACTGGTGACACGTCATACAAAGAGCTATTATGCGACCCCAGATCAAGTTACACACTCAATTTCTTCTCTCACTGCTTGTCGACATCTAGTGGAAGACGTATGAAGTGCATCTAAACTAATAAATATCAAGGACTTTAATAGGCAGCCCCTAGAAGAGAGCATCGATTTCAGATTTTCCACTTCCTGTCAGGAAGTTTCCTGCAAAATGAGTTCTGTTTTACTCACAGATATAATTCAAACGGTTTTAGAAACTAGAGAGTGTTTTCTATCCAATAGTAATAATAATATGCATATTGTACGAGCAAGAATTGAGTACGAGACCGTTTGAAATGGGCACCTTTTATCCGGCTACTCAATACTGCCCCTGCAGCCCAAACAGGTTAACACCCGCTCGCTTAACCTGGAAACTAGCTGCACCAATGTGTCAGAGGAAACACTGTTCAACTGATGACTGAAGTCAGCTTGCAGGTCCCCGGCCCGCCACAAGGAGACGCTAGAGCACCCCGGCCAAACCCTCCCCTAATCCCGGACGACACTAGGCCAATTGTGCGCCCCCCATATGGGTCTCCCGGTCACGTCCGGATTAAACCCCAGGCTGTAGTGACACCTCAACCCTGCAATCCAGTGCCTAAGACCTCTGTGCCACTCGGGAGGCCCATAGTTGCTAACTTTTGGGTAAAAGTAAAACAGTGGTTACTCCCTGTTCTAAACAATTTTGTTATATCTCCACCAACAGTTATATTGCGTGACTTAAGGGATAGAAGCAACATGATATACAATCTCTTAACCTTTCTAGGACACACGTTCCGCTAGCGGAACCCCCCCACAACATTCCGCTGAAAAGGCAGTGCGGGAAATTCCATTTTTTGGGGGGGAAATATGTAACTTTCACACATTAACAAGTCCAATAGAGCAAATGAAAGATAAACATCTTGTTAATCTACCCAACGCGTCCGATTAAAAAAATGCTTTACAGCGAAAACACAACATATGATTACGTTAGAAAAGTCCAAAAAACACACAGCCAAAGGTACCAGTTACAAAAAGCAGAAATAGAGATCAAATTAATCACTAACCTTTGATGATCTTCATCAGATGACACTCATAGGACATCATATTACACAATACATGTATTTTTGGTTCGATAATGTGCATATTTATATCAAAAAATCTTAGTTTACATTGGCGCCATGTTCAGAAATGCCTCCAAAATATCAGGAGAAATTGCAGAGAGCCACATCAAATAACAGAAATACTCATCATAAACTTTGATGAAAGATGCATGTTTTACACAGAATTACAGATACATTTGTTCTTAATGCAACCGCTGTGTCAGATTTCAAAAAAACTTTACGGAAAAAGCACACCATGCAATAATCTGAGACGGCGCTCAGATATAAATTACATTTCTCCGCCATGTTGGAGTCAACAGAATTACGAAATTACATCATAAATTATCCCTTTGATGATTTTCATCAGAATGCACTCCCAGGAATCCTAGTTCCACAATAAATTGTTGTTTTGTTCGATAATGTCAATTATTTATGTCCAAGTAGCTACTTTTGCTAGCGCGTTTAGTACACATTTCCAAACGCTCGTGCATAACGTCGGACGAAAACTTCAAAAAGTTATATCACAGGTCGAATAAACTTGTCAAACTAAGTAGAGAATCAATCTTCAGGATGTTGTTATCATATATATCCAATAACGTTCCAACCGGAGCATTCCTTTGTGTCTGTAGAAGTTATGGAACGCAAGGCGATATCATGAGGAAAGCGCATGACCAGGAACTGGCATTCTGCCAGACCACTGACTCATTCCCCTCTCATCCGGTCCCACCACACAGCATAAACTTCATTCAACGTTCTACAGACTGTTGACGTCTAGTGGAAGGCGTAGGACGTGCAAACAGATCCATATCTTACAGGGATTTGAACAGGCGATGAGTTGAATATCGACCAGCCTCAGAATTTCCACTTCCTGTTTGGAAGTTTGCCTGCCACATGAGTTCTATTATACTCACAGACAACAGTTTTAGAAACTTCAGAGTGTTTTCTATCCAATAGTATGCATATATTAGCATCTGGGACAGAGTAGGCAGTTAAATTTGGGCACGCTATTCATCCATAGTGAAAATGCTGACCCCTATCCCTAAAAAGTTAATTCTGCTGGGGAAAGCATTGCTTTTTTAAACTTTAAAATAACTGTCAACCACTTTTATACACTAGAAGGATTGATTTCAAAAGAAACTAGGAGGTCACAAGATTTTACTGATAAGTGGGACCAAATAACACGTCATGAGAGATGTGCCTGATTCCATAGACAAAGGAAATGTGCTCCTGATCGACAGTTATATTACAATCCCCAATATTATTATTTTTGTATTATAATTTTTGTATTGTGGTGTTTTTATTTAATATGCTTTTTTGTAGTTAGAGTAATTGCTTGTTTGTTTTTGTGTGTCCACCACATTGAGGTATTGCGCTGAAGAGGATGTGGTGTTCTGGGGTAGGCGTGGAGGGTAGTCTGGCGCTCCATGTCAATGGTATTACATGCCAATGATTGAAAAAAATTAAGGAAATAAATACCAAAAAATTAAGAAAAATATATTTACACTGCTCAAAAAAATAAAGGGAACACTTAAACAACACAATGTAACTCCAAGTCAATCACACTTCTGTGAAATCAAATTGTCCACCTAGGAAGCAACACTGATTGACAATAAATTTCACATGCTGTTGTGCAAATGGGATAGACAAAAGGTGGAAATTATAGGCAATTAGCAAGACACCCCCAATAAAGGAGTGATTCTGCAGGTGGTGACCACAGACCACTTCTCAGTTCCTATGCTTCCTGGCTGATGTTTTGGTCACTTTTGAATGCTGGCGGTGCTCTCACTCTAGTGGTAGCATGAGACGGAGTCTACAACCCACACAAGTGGCTCAGGTAGTGCAGCTCATCCAGGATGGCACATCAATGCGAACTGTGGCAAGAAGGTTTGCTGTGTCTGTCAGCGTAGTGTCCAGAGCATGGAGGCGCTACCAGGAGACAGGCCAGTACATCAGGAGAGGGATATCTTCAACCACCAACTTACAATCCTGAGACAAGGCCGAGTATAGCCCACAAAGATCTCCACCACAGCACAAACCAAGGGGGGGGGAAACCCAGACAGGAAGATCACGTCAGTAACTCAACCCACTCAAGTGGGTTGACTCAACCCACTCCCCTCCCAGGGACGGCATGAACGAGCACCAGTAAGCCAGTGACTCAGCCCCTGTAATAGGGTTAGAGGCAGAGAATCCCAGTGGAGAGAGGGAACTGGCCAGGCAGAGACAGCAAGGGCGGTTCATTGCTCCAGAGCCTTTCCGTTCACCTTCACACTCCTGGGCCAGACTACACTCAATCATATGACCTACTGAAGAGATAAGTCTTCAGTAAAGACTTAAAGGTTGAGACCGAGTCTGCGTCTCTCACATGGGTAGGCAGACCATTCCAATAAAAATGGAGATCTATAGGAGAAAGCCCTGCCTCCAGCTGTTTGCTTAGAAATTATAGGGACAATTAGGAGGCCTGCGTCTTGTGATTGTAGCGTACGTGTAGGTATGTACGGCGGGACCGACTCGGAAAGATAAGTAGGAGCAAGCCCATGTAACGCTTTATAGGTTAACAGTAAAACCTTGAAATCAGCTCTTGCCTTAACAGGCAGCCAGTGTAGGGAAGCTAGCACTGGAGTATATGATCAAATTTCTTGGTTCTAGTCTGGATTTTAGCAGCCGTATTTAGCACTAACTGAAGTTTATTTAGTGCTTTATCTGGGTAGCCGGAAAGTAGAGCATTGCAGTAGTCTAACCTAGAAGTAACAAAAGCATGGATTAATTTTTCTGCATCATTTTTGGACAGAAAGTTTCTGATTTTTGCAATGTTACGTAGATGGAAAAAAGCTGTCCTTGAAACAGTCTTGATATGTTTGTCAAAAGAGAGATCAGGGTCCAGAGTAACGCCGAGGTCCTTCACAGTTTTATTTGAGACGACTTTACAACCATCAAGATTAATTGTCAGATTTAACAGAAGATGTCTTTGTTTCTTGGGACCTAGAACAAGCATCTCTGTTTTGTCTGAGTTTAACTTCTTATGGCTGCAAGGGGCAGCACTGAGTAACCTGAAAATAGGTGGCCATTTCAAACGGCCTCCTACTCAATTCTTGCTCGTACAATATGCATATTATAATTTCTATTGGATAGAAAACACTCTCTAGTTTCTTAAACCGTTTGAATTATTTCTCTAAGTGAACCAGAACTCTTTCTGCAGCCCATTTCCTATCCGGAAGTGAGATTTCCAAATGCGAGGTCTCTTTTCAAGAGCTTGTCTATAAAAGGGCATGTCACTTGGGACCATAGAAACACGTCATACGCCTTCCCCTGGGTGTCATGCGGAAGTGAGAGCAGAAAGGACTTGAATATCTCGTTCAGGGATTGAATACAGCCTCTTGGAGTGAGAGGACCGGCATAATTTTTTTTCTCCAAGGCGCGAAGTTGGACTTTGTATTGCCTCCTGGAAAACTGTCGTTATAGGTGAATATAATCTCCGGCTACGATTTGACTTGATACATGTCACAATATCATCCTAAAGTATGTTTTTTCAATATAGTTTAATTATATTATTGAAATTTATTCGGGACTTTAGACGTGATGCTTTGGAAGAATTTTTTCAAGAAGAAGAGGATAGCGCCGCACGGCCAGTGTGCTTGCTAATTCAAGAGGGAAATAGTTTGTTCTGGATCCAAACAAAGACGGTACTGGACAATGGACCCCTTTACAACATTCTGATGGAAGATCAACAAAGATAAGGACCCAATTTGGGATGCTATTTAATATATCTGTCGAGCTGTGCTATCGCTACCGATTACTTGGAATCAATGCTGTTGTGTGTTAGCCATTGCAGTAAGCTAATATAACGATATATTGTGTTTTCGCTGTAAAACACTTAAAAAATCGGAAATATTGTCTGTATTCACAAGATCTTTGTCTTTCATTTTGCTATACACCATATATTTTTCTGAAATGTTTTATGATGAGTAATTAGGTAGTTGACGTTGGTGTCTGTATTTACTCTGGCTACTCCCGTGCTATTTCTGACTGTAGCTATGATGGTAGCATCAATGTAAAACTGATTTATAGCTCAAATATGCACATTTTTCCAGCAAAATATAGATTTATTGTGTAACATGTTATAGGACTGTCATCTGAGGAAGTTGTTTCTAGGTTTGTTTGGTTGGATCTTGGTTAGTTAGGTTGGCTTTGTGCATGCTACCTGTGCTGTGAAAAATGTCTGCCCTCTTTTGTATTTGGTGGTGAACTAACATAAATATACGTGGTGTTTTTGCTGTAAAACATTTTAAAAATCAGACACGTTGGCTGGATTAACAAGATGTTTATCTTTCAAATGCTGTATTGGACTTGTTAATGTGTGAAAGTTAAATATTTAAAAAAAAATAGATTTTGAATTTCGCGCCCTGCACCTGAGCTGGATGTTGTCATAAGTGTACCGGTGTCGGGCTGCAGCCATAACTGTGTTTCAGACTTCCTTATGTCTGAAACACAGGCTTCTAGCGAGGGCAGTTTTGGGGCTTCACCATGTTTCATTGAAATGTACAGCTGTGTGTCATCCGCATAGCAGTGAAAGTTAACATTATGTTTTCGAATGACATCCCCAAGAGGTAAAATATATAGTGAAAACAATAGTGGTCCTAAAACGGAACCTTGAGGAACACCGAAATGGACAGTTGATTTGTCAGAGGACAAACCATTCACAGAGACAAACTGATATCTTTCCGACAGATAAGATCTAAACCAGTTCAGAACTTGTCCGTGTAGACCAATTTGAGTTTCCAGTACTAAGGTCTAGTAGCACGAGGACAGATGCAGAGCCTCGGTCTGACGCCATTAAAAGGTCATTTACCACCTTCACAAGTGCAGTCTCAGTGCTATGATGGGGTCTAAAACCAGACTGAAGTATTTCGTATACATTGTTTGTCTTCAGGAAGGCAGTGAGTTGCTGTGCAACAGCTTTTTCAAAAACTTTTGAGAGGAATGGAAGATTCGAAATAGGCCGATAGTTTTTTATATTTTCTGGGTCAAGGTTTGTATTTTTCAAGAGAGGCTTTATTACTGCCACTTTTAGTGAGTTTGGTACACATCCGGTGGATAGAGAGCCGTTTATTATGTTCAACATAGGAGGGCCAAGCACATGAAGCAGCTCTTTCAGTAGTTTAGTTGGAATAGGATCCAGTATGCAGCTTGAAGGTTTAGAGGCCATGATTATTTTCATCACTGTGTCAAGAGATATAGTACTAAAACACTTAAGTGTCTCTCTTGATCCTAGGTCCTGGCAGAGTTGTGCAGACTCAGGACAGCTAAGCTTTGGAGGAATACGCAGATGTAAAGAGGAGTCCGTAATTTGCTTTCTAATGATCATGATCTTTTCCTCAAAGAGGTTCATGAATTTATTACTGCTGAAGTGAAAGCCATCCTCACTTGGGGAATGCTGATTTTTAATTAGCTTTGCAACAGTATCAAAAAGAAAGTTTGGATTGTTCTTATTTTCCTCAATTAAGTTGGAAAAGTAGGATGATCGAGCAGCAGTGAGGGATCTTCGATACTGCACGGTACTGTCTTTCCAAGCTAGTCGGAAGACTTCCAGTTTGGTGTGGCGCCATATCCGTTCCAATTTTCTGGAAGCTTGCTTCAGAGCTCGGGTATTTTCTGTATACCAGGGAGCTAGTTTCTTATGACAAATGTTTTTAGTTTATAGGGGTGCAACTGCATCTAGGGTATTGCGCAAAGTTAAATTGAGTTCCTCAGTTCGGTGGTTAACTGATTTTTGTCCTCTGACATCCTTGGGTAGGCAGAAGGAGTCTGGAAGGGCATCAAGGAATCTTTGTGTTGTCTGAGAATTTTTAGCACGACTTTTGATGCTCCTTGGTTGGGGTCTGAGCAGATTATTTGTTGCGATTGCAAACGTAATAAAATGGTGGTCCGATAGTCCAGGATTATGAGGAAAAACATTAAGATCTACAACATTTATTCCATGGGACAAAACTAGGTCCAGAGTATGACTGTGGCAGTGCGTAGGTCCAGAGACATGTTTGACAATATCTTCCTGTGTGGGTCCCATGTGGCTCAGTTGGTAGAGCATGGCGCTTGCAACGCCAGGGTTGTGGGTTCATTTCCCATGGGGGGACCAGAATGAATATGTATGAACTTTCCAATTTGTAAGTCGCTCTGGATAAGAGCGTCTGCTAAATGACTTAAATGTAATGTAAATGGACAAAACCAACTGAGTCGATGATGGCTCCAAAAGCCTTTTGGAGTGGGTCTGTGGACTTTTCCATATCAATATTAAAATCACCAAAAATTAGAATACTACAGCTGCATGCTGATCTTGGAATAAACTGACGATTGCAAAGATTCCATCTTTGACGACGCCACATAAATGGAATAGGTACTAGCTAGCTTGATGGTTAATGTTTGCTTTAGTTTGCGTGCTAGCTCTGCAAATTCAGCTAGTGTGTGTGTGAACCCTGCCAACATAAAAAAAACATTGCTATGGCCGATTGACTAGATAAACCTCACGTCAGTTACGTGCATTGAGTGCCTTTCACACAGGAGATACGAACCCTCTTTTACCTTGCCAGCTAAGGAACTGGCAGTGGATCAAACCATTGTGAGGCAAAGGGCAGGGGTCGCAATCTTTTGAAACTTAAAAATGCGATATTAAGTGTTAGTTAGGAAACCAATAAACCTACTGAAGCCATTCATGTTTGAGCCAATCGTTGCCCCAGAACAAATACTTAATTCTCGTAGTAGTAACAACACAGATATGCCGCCTGAAACACCTCAGCTAGAGGGTCTGCGTAACCAAACACAAACAGGTGTGAGTGGGGATGCTGCCAGATAATGGCTAGAGTTGGAGTGTGTGTGTTGTGCTGTATCGCCACCATTTCTCTACAAAATCCCAGTGGATGGGGGCTGTATTACATCCAGTCAGAGGTTCCTGTAAGTCTGTCTGGATGGCAATGTATTTATTGGACGTGTCACTAATCCTTATGAAGGACTTCCTGGCAGAAGAGGATACTCAACCAGTCAGCAGCCGATATGCCAGTTAAATAATTGGTGAAATGTAGCTTGATTATAAATTGTTTAAGGTTAATATCAGTAGTTGATAGGTGCTCAATATATACAATCAGTATCCTATAATGATGTTTATCCCCAGCGCTGTTCAGCGCGATGGTAAGACATTTACCTTTTAGATTAGACGACCGGAGTTCGAATTGCAGACATCATCATGATTCATGAAATCTCATTCTAACCAATAATGGGGCCATTACACAATCATACATTGTGATTTTGTTTCGGTATCAGACTAACTTTTCTTATGATTTAGTTTGCAGAACATACAACCTAGCAGTTTATTGCCAGTTCACCCTATGGGTACAAGGGAGAATTGGATTAGGTGTACGGCGTCTTATCCCTGCGAGTGTCGTTTCTTCCATAAAGTGCGCATACCCAGAAGCAAAGGCAAAGTTAATTTAGTAAATCTAGCCTGCTGTCATTTTTTTCAAGACAAAGACCTAATGCCTGCGCCTTATGTAAAAATAGTATTTGTTGGCTTGTCCACTATAACAACAGGTTCAAGCGTAACCAGATACACTTGCTTTCAAGATAAAACTACTTTCAACACGCACTAATCCCGTGTCCCTGTTGCTAGAGTAGTGACTTCAACTAGCTTTGGCTGCTATCTATTGGAAAGGAATGGTAACTACACTGGGCAGAGTCAAAGTACACTACAATAATATATGCCATTTGGCAGACGCCTGTATCCAAAGCGAACTGGGTACAGATCATAGAAACAGGATTACAATTTTGATATCATGGTCAGTCCTTGCATCTATACTGTGTTATTGTTTCTACTGATGATTGCCATTTAAGAAGTTAAGATGCAGATTAAATGCATACCAAAATATGTTACAGACACTTTAAAAATGTCCCATTACTCAGACAGTTAGTGAATACACAGCATCCAGCACAGCAAACAATCAATCACTCAAATGTATTTTACAAAAGCCCTTTTTACATCAAAATAATAAATGTCAATTGGCTTTTCATAGCTGAGTATTCACAGGTTGAGAGAGAGAATCGAAACAGCAGGACTGGGACAAGGTAGCACAACCGTTGATGTGGAAAAACAATTCCACTCCGATGTGTATCTTTGAATTCGCTGTTGAATGGCCTGCTCTTTCTTCATTTTCGGAACACCAGCCCGCTCCCCCAAAGTGATCGATAGTACATCTTGGCTCGCACTGTGATGATTGTGATTCTGAGCTCTCAGGTTCATACAGCGAGTTCTGGTCTTCACTGATCTCACTCTCCATCAGCTCCATATGTGGCCGATAGGGGCAGGACTCGGTTGTATACTGATGGTCGTGAGCGCAATCCTGCTGGGCTCCGAACTCTTTAGTGATGGTGGACCTCTTCTCCGCCGCAGCACAGGATCACTCTGGCACCTAGGGGTCAGTTTGGCATGCTGTACTAACCTGCACAGTCTGCTCCAGGATGAAAACATTTTCAGGGATGCAGATGTCATCCTAAGACAACTCAACCCAAATATATCAGTTGGCATTACCAAGCTTCCTGTCTTGTATGCTTTGTCAACACACACACACACACACACACACACACACACACACACACACACACACACACACACACACACACACACACACACACACACACACACACACACACACACACACACACACACACACACACACACACACACACACACACACACACACACACACACACACACACACAGCAAATACAGGGACATTTATTTTTCAGCAAACATGAACTATGTCAACTTCAGTCTAGCTAAATGAGGTGGAGCTAACAAAACATTACAAAAACAAATCTGTCAACAAAATGTATTACAGTACTTGACAATCTGAGGTAGAAGCTATATTAGCTACAGTAACTACCTAATAACAGGGGTAGACGGAGGAACTGTTGCAATTTTAGTTGCAGTTGAGTTGCTTGCTAACGTTATTTGCTGGGGGGGTGTTAATACACAAAACACTTCAGACGCAATTAGCTAGTTACCTTCAACTAGAGTTGCAACAAAGTTGTCCAGTGTCTAACGCTAGCCTAGTCAACAACAGTCATGACCGGTTAACATTAACGTTACCTCAGGCTCCGTTGCATTGACTCGCATTGACTCCTCCATTCAGTCGCTTTTGCTTGACTCCAAAGTCAGCGATGTTGATGATGGTCGGTCGGTAACCACTATACCATAACCCTCAAAATGTCAAATGTCAAACTCCCGGTTGCTGCATCGAAAGTGCCCTTCATCGCGATGTCTGCCTCCGCGAAGTGCTGTCTGCAGATCCTTCTAGCTCGAGCTGGCACACCCTTCCTCTTCAGGACATGGAGCCACTTCTTCAAAAGTTGTGGGTCCTTGGCAGAATGGTAGTTTACCAAGGGATTTTTTTTGCTGCCAATTCATACAGCCTGGCGCTATACAGTTCATGTTTGAATTACTACTTGTTGTTGCCATCATCGTTGTCCGCACCTAACCTTACTCTCTTCGATTCACTCTCTGGGCTAAAACTCAATACCACAGACAATTTGCTGATTATTGCCAGTGACGCACTGGCATCAGTCGTTACTATGGCAATTAAAAAAGAGCGCTGACCATAGCACAAATAAACCTTGTTGACGATCAAAATACTGAATACAGAGATGTTTTTTATGTTAAATGCACATGTTTAGTATTAGTGGATTGAATACATCTCTTTGCTTAGATGTACTTCCTAAAGTGTTTCCATTCCCCTTTAAGCCTTGACTGTGGTGCTATGGAAACAGAGGGAGAATCTTAAAGGTGTCTGAAATGGCACCCTATTCCCTATATCGCATACTACATTTGATCAGAGCCCTATTCGAATGTAGTGCACTACATAGGGTATAAGGTGCCATTTCAGATGCAGACTGTTTGATACAGTGTGTTATTGCTGATTGATTTTCTTCCTCTCTCATGTCCTTTCCCTTGACTCTGACCCTATGGAACCTGAATCTGCTTCTATTTCTGTCTCCACAGCTAGCCAGGCCAGAGATCTGTTGTCTAAGATGTTGATTATTGATCCAGCCAAGCGGATACAAGTGGACGAAGCCTTACAGCACCCCTACATCAACGTTTGGTACGACCCAGCCGAGGTGGAGGCGGTGAGTAGGAAAAGCAATGAAGGAATTAGAATGACGTCATTCTATGTGGATGAGTCTGTACCCAGCTAGCACATACAGTACCAGTCAAAAGTTTGGACACACCTACTCATTCCAGGATCTTTCATTATTTTTACTATTTTCTACAAAACTATGAACTAACACACATCATGTAGTATCCAAAAAAGTGTTAAACAAATCAAAATATATTTTATATTTGAGATTCTTCAAAGTAGCCACCCTTTGCCTTGATCACAGCTTTCCACACTCTTGGCATTCTCTCAACCATTTTCATAAGGAATGCTTTTCCAGCAATTTTTGAAGGAGTTCCCACATATGCTGAGCACTTGTTGGCTGCTTTTCCTTCACTCTGCGGTCCAACTCATACCAAACCATCTCAATTGGGTTGAGGTCGGGTGATCGTGGAGGCCAGGTCATCTGATGCAGCACTCCATCACTCGTCTTGGTCAAATAGCCCTTACACAGTGTGTTTTGGGTCATTGGGCTGTTGAAAAACAAATAATAGTCCCACTAAGCGCAAACCAGATGGGATGGCATATCACTGCCGAATGCTGTGATAGTCATGCTATTTAAGTGTCCTTTAAGTGTCACCAGGAAATCACCCCCACACCATCACACCACCTCCTCCATGCTTCACGGTGGTAACCACACATGCAGAAATCATCTGTTCACATCTGAGGTGCAGTTAACTCTAATGAACTTATCCTCTGCAGCAGAGGTAACTCTGGGTCTTCCTTTCCTGTGGTGGTCCTCATGAGAGCCAGTTTCATCATAGCGCTTAATGGATTTTGCGACTGCACTTGAAGAAACTTTCAAGGTTCTTGAAATGTTCCTGATTGACTGACCTTCATGTCTTAAAGTAATGATGGGCTGTCATTTCTCTTTGCTTATTTGAGCTGTTCTTGCCATAATATGGACTTGGTCTTTTACCAAATAGGGCTGTCTTCTGTATACCCCCCCTCCCTTGTCACACCACAACTGATTGGCTCAAATGCATTAAGAAGGAAAGACATTCCACAAATTAACTTATAACTAGGCACACCTGTTAATTGAAATGCATTCTAGGTGACTACCTCATGAAGCTGGCTGAGAGAATGCCAAGAGTGTGAATCTCAAATATTAAATCTATTTTGATTTGTTTAACACTTTTTTTGTTACTACATGATTCCATATGTGTGAGTAGTTGTGTCCAAACTTTTGACTGGTACTGTAATGTTCTGAGAACCATATCTTTCTTAGAGCTTGGTGAAAGCGTGGTTGTATTTTGCATACAACCTTCCCACAACTTTCTGGGAATGGTGCAGGATAGTTGTTTGGCTTTGGAAAATTCTCAGCACATTTAAGGAACTTGACAAAAACAAATGTATTTTCTTGGTATTTCATTACTAACAGTTATATAAAAACATTCCGTTTTTAGCATCAGCTAAACTTATTGAAATATTCAATAAAAGTTTTAAGGAAGTTATTCAATTAATAAAACTTCACAGGAAAACAATCAATTAACCAGAGTAAATCGTTCTCAGAACATCCCTGCAACCTAAAAATAAAAGTTCACAGGAAGTCAAAATGTTCACTTCTGTTTTCAGAACATAAAAAAAAAAAAAAATCTGTTTTACCTGTCAAGAAAGGTATGGCTTTGTTCCCATAACCAATGTGAAACCAAAAACATACGTTCCCACAACTTCCAAGGCACCAAATGTGCTAGCTGGGTAGCCAGGATGAGAGTGGCAGCCTTATAGATTATTATATATTTTTTATTTAATCTTCATTTAACTAGGCAAGTCAGTTAAGAACAAATTCTTATTTACAATGATGGCCTACCCCGGGCCAAACCCTAACCCTATTGTGTAATCATAGAAACATGTTCTCACGTTACTGACCATCATGTACTGTAGATGCATCCCAGCAGGCTAAACTGATTGTTTTGCCTGCTGGAATGTGCATGAATCCTCAAATAGGACACATACACACAGTGTCGATACTTTTGGAGAATACACTACAACCTCCTCCAAGGGTTGTGAATGATGGTAGTTGTGTGATAAGGACAGATCTTACTGGAACATAATAGCCATAATAGCAGGCATTTCTTGAGGTCCACTGGTTATGTGCTTATGTATTAAGTATAGTCATTCCCTCTTGAAGACCCTTTGTCATTATGAGATGATAGTGAGATTGGGAAAAAGCCATTTGCAGGCTGTCTCTTGCTTGATGAATTCTTTAGATGCAACACACACAGAGTAGGCCTATTTGCCTATGCAAAATGAAATACAGTATGATTGGCAATCCCTGAACTGTAATACAAAGAAATTATAAGCACATGTATATATGTTCCCAATAGTGAAATGTAGTACAGTGCAATCAAAAAGTATTCAGACCCCTTGACTTTTTCCACATTTTGTTACATTACAGCCTTATTCTAAAATGTATTAAATAGTTTTTTCCCCCTCATCAATCTACACACAATACCCCATAATGACAAAGCAAAAACAGGTTTTGAGATGTTTTTGCAAATGTATTAAATAAAAATTGATGTCACATTTACATAAATATTCAGACCCTTTACTCAGTACTTTGTTGAAGCACCTTTGGCAGCAATTACAGCCTCAAGTCTTCTTGGGTATGACACTACAACCTTGGCACACCTGTATTTGGGAAGTTTCTCCCATTCTTCTCTGCAGATCCTCTCAAGCTCTGTCAGGTTGGATGGAGTGTCGCTGCACAGCTATTTTCTGGTCTCTCCAGGGATGTTCGATCAGGTTCAAGTCCGGGCTCTGCCTGGGCCATTCACGGACATTCAGAGACTTGTACCGAAGCCACTCCTGTGTTTTCTTGGCTGTGTGCTTAGGGTCGTTGTCCTGTTGGAAGAAGAACTTTCGCCCCAGGCGGAAGTCCTGAGCAGTCTGGATCAGATGTTCATCAAAGATCTCTCTGCACTTTGCTCCGTTCATCTTTCCCTCGATTCTGACTAGTCTCCCAGTCCCTGTCGCTGCTAACCATCCCCACAGCATGATGCTGCCACCACCATGCTTCACTGTAGGGATGGTGCCAGGTTTCCTCCAGAAGTGATGCTTGGGTTTCATCAGACCAGATAATCTTGTTTCTCATGGTCTGAGAGTCCTTTAGGTGCCTTTTGGCAAACCTCAGCCGGGCTGTCATGTGCATTTTACTGAGGAGTGGCTTCCGTCTAGCCACTCTACCATAAAGGCTTGATTGGTGGAGTGCTGCAGAGATGGTTATCCTTCTGGAAGGTTCTCCTTTCTCCACAGAGGCACTCTGGAGCTCTGTCAGAGTGACCATCGGGTTCTTGGTCACCTCCCTGACTAAGGCCCTTCTCTCCTGATTGCTCAGTTTGGCCGGGCGGCCAACTCTAGGAAGAGTCTTGGTGGTTCCAAAGTTCTTCCATTTAAGAAGGATGGAGGCTACTGTGTTCTTCGGGAACCTTCAATGCTGCATAAATGTTTTGTTACCCTTCCCCAGATCTGTCCCTGTCTCGGAGCTCTACGGACAATTCCTTTGACCTCATGGCTTGGTTTTTGCTCTAACATGCACTGTTAACTGTGGGACCTTATATAGACAGGTGTGTGCCTTTCCAAATCATGTCCAATCAATTGATTTTACCACAGTTGGACTCACAGGATGCACCTGAGCACAATTTCGATGCTCATAGCAAAGGGTCTGAATACTTATGTAAATTAGGTATTTCTGTTTTTTATTTTTAATACATCAGCAAAAATATCCAAAAACCTGTTTTCGCTTCATCATTATGGGTTATTGTGTTTAGATTGAGGACAATTAAAAAAAAAATCTATTTTAGAATAAGGTTGTAACAATAGAATACTTTCTGAATGCAGTGTATATTAGTTTGGATTTCAGGCTACGACTTATATAAAAATAAGTGTATAAATGCCTCTCAACAAGATCAATTAATAAATTGATCAAGTTTATTGTTACTTCCTTATTTGAGATCGAATCACACTCCTTCACTATAATATCTTTCTTTGAAAATAGGAATATGCGTTTTAAAGTATTATATGACGATGTTAATGTATATACTTAATTTGTAGCATGCCTCATTCTTTTGTTAAAACATACATTTCAGTTTATCATAGCAAATATTACCAAAAAGTGATACCCTACATGATGATGTTAGTTGATGTAGCATATATGATGATGTATAGATGTGATATACAGTATATATATTATATTGGCCATCTATGGCATTACAATTTCCCTGAAACCAATGTTGTACTGTTTTTTCCCCCCTCTCTATTGTCATTTCATGCTGATGAAGGCCAGGGATCTCGTCCAAATATCAATGGTAAATAAAAACTGTCCTACCTCAAGAGAAATATATATCATACAACATATAGAGCAACATATAGAGCATTGCAAACATGATATGACCAGATATGACTGTACAAAACTGTACTACATATATTTTGGGGCGGCTGTCCAAAACCCAATCTTCAGCTCTTTTTCAATGACCTCTTAGAAAAATTGTGCTACCTTTTTGGTTGTAAGTGTACAGTATATAGGACAGCATATAAAAACTGTACAGCATATAGAGCTTTACAAATATAATATGACCAAAGTTGCACCATCCGAAGAAACCCCTCAGTACATGTTCTATGAGGCACACACATAATGACTGCTAAGGGAATTTATAATGAGTTATATTACATTTTATGGTGCATTATAACACTTCCTTTAAGTTGTTAGAACAACTCTTACAGAGATGATGTGGCAGAATATATATGTGCTGTGTATGTGTGGCTTTCTCCTCACTAATGGAAAGCAATATAGGCTGGCATGCCTATAGAATGTTAGACAACAACATAATCATATGGAAATATGTGAAGGGCCTGGTCTGCAGGCTCTACAAGTTAAATATTATTATTATTACTACATCCCCAGAGGAGGTGTTGTCCTTCTTCCTGCCAATCATCTAATCATAAATGAAAACTAGAGTAGATTGTCTTAGTTGTTCAGAGATTCATTGTCATGAAAGAGGCATTGTAAATTGTTGTAAGAAATATCTTCATTTTCTTTCTTTCTTCATCTCAATTCGGTAGCCTATTGTCATCCCAACCCACCTCTGTATCTTACCATTCTTTGTTCTCATCATGATCTCTGTTCTACTTTTACTTGTTCTTTACACTTGTTCTGTGCAGTGAATTGCTTTGGCTGTTCAAACATCTCATGCAACTGATGCTGAGAGTGTATGTTATGTCCCCTCTGCTGATTTACAGAACTCTCATTCATTGTGTGCGTGCGGCTACTACATATTTTGTAAAGATGGCTAGTGTTGCACATATTTAGAGCTAGTGCCATTTAATTTATAGTTGAAACTTTAAATTGTATTGTTTAAGGGATCATTTAAATGCTGTCATGATACTGGCAGTTCTTAGATATCACCAATCTCTTAGCCATTTGGAAAACCAGGTTCAGCAAACAGCCAATTTATTTTTCTCCCTCCAGCCTCCTCCTGCTATCTACGACAAACAGCTGGATGAGAGAGAACACTCTATCGATGAATGGAAAGGTAAACATGTCATATTCCTTTATACTTACTAATTCTATTGCTATGGATGCCTCTATTGGAGTATCTCTGAATAAGTTGTAACGTTTGTGGTCTCTAGGGAGACAATTCTCAACTTACATTCACTGCTGTTCTCTATTCTCTTGTGTATCTAGTTACCTTCTGTAGAAGCTTGTCAACAATTAAGTTTTCCTATCTGTTTTCTATTTGTTTCTGTTTACTAACTTTGTATATTAACTTTTCCAATGACCTTGTAGCCTTCCCATGGTAATTAGACTTACAACAGACAGCTAGAGCAGAGAATAGATTTCTGTGCTGGTCTTTTAACGTTTTTTCCTCGCCTTTTCTTTCTGTCTCTCTCTCTCTCATGCTCGCTCTCTCTCTCACTTTTCAGAACTAATCTACAAAGAGGTGATGAACTTTGAGGAGAGGACGAAGAACGGGGTGGTGAAGGGACAACCCTCTCCCTCAGGTACTCTCAGTGCATAACCTAGTCCCTCTGTAAGTTGATTTAATAATACTGTATAATCACTGGGTTCTTCTTGTAACAGAGAAATCCATCTGTGCGTTGACCCATGCGTCTTTGTCTCCCATCTTGTTTTCCCAAGACAAATATAATTGATAGGCTACATAAGTGTTATATCTGTAGGAATTTGTACATGAGTAATTATATCTGTATGTAAAAGTATCCAGCTTAACCAGGGGTGGGCAACTCCAGTACTAGAGGGTGTGATTAGTGTCACACTTTTTCTCCATCCCTAGCAAACACAGCTGATTAATCAAATTGCATTCTAAACTGAAGATCATGATTAGGTGATTATTAGAGTCAGGTGTGTTAGCTGGGGCTGGGGCAAAACTGTGACACCAATCAGGCCCTCAGGGACTGGAATTTCCCATCCCTGATCTAAACTGGAGATTTGGTCATTTTTGACCAAACTTGCATGTTTTGTGTATGATCAGTGATTCATCTTTATTTGAATGGTATTACTGTATGCAATTAAGTGTTTAGAAAGACATGTCTGTGACTCCACTCTATATTGAGTAACAGAGCAGTGTTAATGTGTATTGATTAAAAAGGTCGCTATCCACCTACTCTATGCAAAAGATCATGTAGGCTATGTATATGTTTTTCACATCTGTGTATGCACTGTCACATATCATGATTTAAGGCTGGGGTCCTTGGTCCATACTCTTCTAGAATTCATCTCATTTTCAGTGTGTTTACCAAAGCGGCAGCTGCGTGTCATTCACTTGAATGGCCACTGTGGAGCAGTGTGGAATCATGATGGCACAGTATTGGTAACATTATTATGGCGTCCATCCAGAGTCTAGTGTTGCTGAGAGAGGAAAACAACTTGCCTCGGTCGTTCTCTGCAGCAACTTTCTGCAGAGAATGTTTTCGGGATGGCTTGGGATCTACAGACATGCCTGTTAAGGGCTCTTGGACAGTGATTAGGCTAAACTGCTACATTGGGATTGATTTAATACGCAGTGCGATACTGTAGCTCTCTCCCTTCTCCTCTTTCTGTCCCTCATCTCTCTACCTCTCCCTCTCTCTGTCTCCCTTCCTCTCTAGAACTCTGCAATTAAGCAGATGGGTATTCCTAGTGCTGAGGAGAGCAGAGGACAGATGCAGTGCAACTGAAGAGCCCCAGATGGCAATATTTCACAGCAGTAGCAGTACCAGGCTCTTTCAGCACCACTTGGCTCAGGGCTTACATAGATGGATAGCATTAGAGTAAGCATGCTATTCTGTTATTGGATACAATCTATGTGTGAACCATAAATTGTATTTTGCCTACCTGTTTTATTGGAGGTCAGATGAAATGTCTTCCACTGTCCTTTAATCACCCGCCTCCCACTGCTACAGACACATAAACAGGAGATTAATGGTCTGCCTACATATCACCGCACCATTGGCATGCTCTGGACCGAGAGGGATCGTTTTAGCAAGCCTTAGCAAACTCACTTTTTCTCTTAAAACCTCTCTGGGATATGTGGGACGGTAGCGTCCCACCTGGCCAACATCCAGTGAAAATGCACAGCGCCAAATTCAAATAAATTACTATAAAAATGAAACTTTCTTGAAATCACACATTCATGATACCGAATTAAAGCTACACTTGTTGTGAATCCAGCCAATGTGTCAGATTTCAAAAATGCTTTACGGTGAAAGCAAACAATGCTATTGTCTGAGGATAGCACCCCTGCTAACAATCACAGACCATCATATTTCAACCCTCCCGGCGCGACACAAAACGCAGAAATAAAGATATAATTCATGCCTTACCTTTGACAAGCTTCTTCTGTTGGCACTCCAATATGTCCCATAAACATCACAAATGGTCCTTTTGTTCGATTAATTCCGTCGATATATATCTAAGATGTCAATTTATTTGGCGCATTTGATCTAGAAAAACACCGGTTCCAACTTCCACAACGTGACTACAAAATATCTCAAAAGTTACCTGTAAGCTTTGTCGAAACATTTCAAACTACTTTTGTAATACAACTTTAGGTATATTTTTTTAGGTATATTTTTTTACGTAAATAATCGATAAAATTGAAGACGGGATGATCTGTGTTCAATACCGGAGGAAAACAGGGTGTACAGGGTGCATGCTTTCTGGTCACGCGTCTCTAACAAACAGTACACTTCACTGGAGTCTCATTCTGAACATGGCTACTTCTTCATTTCTCAAAGGAAAAACCTCAACCAATTTCTAAAGACTGTTGACATCCAGTGGAAGCGATAGGAACTGCAGGAAGGTCCCTTAGAAATCTGGATTCCCAATGAAATCTCATTGAAAAAAGTGACCTCAAATGTTTTTTTATCTGAATGCTTTGTCCTCAGGGTTTTGCCTGCCAAATAAGTTATGTTATAGTCACAGACATGATTCAAACAGTTTTAGAAACTTCTGAGTATTTTCTATCCAATACTAATGATAATATGCATATATTAGCTTCTGGGACTGAGTAGGAGGAAGTTTACTCTGGGCACGCTTTTCATCCAAATGTGAAAATGCTGACCCCTATCCTAGAGAAGATAACTGGCTTGTTACATTTAAATCTTAGTCATTTAGCAGACAGATACAGAGCGACTTACAGTAGTGTGTGCATACATTTTTCATACTTTTCCCCCATTGGGAATCGAACCCACAACTCTGGTGTTGCAAGTGTTATGATTTACCAAGTGAGCCACACAAGACCAGGTACAGTAGGTCTTTTGTATCTGGTCATCATACTAATTCTTCGCTGTCTGATGCTTTGTCTAGGACAAAGACTTGAGGTTTGCTAGCTACCTACGGTAGTTTAATGCCACAGATTCAACAGGAAGCTTAAATGTCTGCTCCGGGAAGATAGGAGCATACATATAAATAAAACTGTTCTATCGCTATGGGAGCATAGGGCTTTTACAAGAACCAAACACCTTTTGTGTTCCTACTTGCTTAAATATTTGTATCTTTAGTTTAAAATTCTGCTCTTTTGGTCAGTTTCCCAAACGCGGTCCTGGGGCCCCCATGGGTGCACGTCTTGGTTTTTGCTCCAGCCTACACAGCTGATTCAAATAAACTCATCATCAAGCTTTGATTATTTGAATGAGCTGTGTGGGACACCCTGAACTAGATGACCCCTCATCTATTTGTTTTCTGCTAATGTTTTTAGACAACCATGTCATAGGGGGCAAGGGGTTACCCATTCTGCCATACCATGTTATGCTGGTGTCAAATCCAGCCCGGGAAAACAGAACGAGCTCAATCAGATTTTAATCTACAAGAAATTATAGATAGGGCTATTTAATTTAACTTCAGAGCAAATGGCTCTATCTAATCCTCTAAAGGAAAGATTAATGAGGACCTCTTGAGTTCTGCATATTTCAATAAGATGTCTGAACGAGTCATTTCAAATTAACCAATTCGTAACCCTGTGGGAGAGGGGAGTAACTTGAGGTAACATTCTTGGTGCGAACAGAAGCCACTGGGGACGAGTACAAAATCTTAATCCAGGAAAGGAATGACGGGCCAAACCCAAATCTCTCTAGTACTGTAAATAGATATTCCCACTCAACCCGGTCTAAAACCTTCTCAGCATAAAGAGAGATGACGACCTCTGGCTGTCGAATTGAGTGGGCAGAATAGAGAACTTTAAATATCTGCCGCATATTATAGAAAGATTGCCTTCCTGAGATAAATCCGGTTTGGTCAGAGTTAATTATATTAGGCATCACTGTCTTTAAACGGCACGAGAGGAGCTTAGTGAGAATTTTATAATCGCAGCACAAAAGGCTTATGGGGCGGTATGAGCCACAGTCTAGGGGGTTCTTGTCCTTTTTAAGAAAAATAGAATGGGTCTCCTGGGTAAATGTCTGGGGAAGTTTCTGACTAGAAATTGTATATTGAGCTGAGCCTAGGGGATAGTTTAGAGGAGAATGCTTTATAAAATTCAATAGGGAAGCCATCAGGCCCAGGAGCTTTACTGCTCTGCATGGACTGGATTGCCAGAGTAGGTTCATGATCACTTATTGAGGCATCCATGTTAGTTTGTTCATCTGAATTGAGACAGGGGATGTCCAGATTGTCTAAAAATGCATGCATACGAGATGTATCAGGCAGAGCCACTGATGAGTAAAGAGCAGAGTAGAATTGCTTGAATTGATTGTTGATTTATTTTGGGTTGGTAGAAGTTAAATCAGCTGCAACACACATTTCAGGTATGGTGCTGCTAGCAGCGGATTGTCCAAGCTGGTGAGATAACAACTTGCCAGCTTTCTCTCCGTGTTCATAAAATGTCTTCCTCGACTTAAACAGAAGCTGCTCTGTTTGTTCAGTGGAAAGATTGTCAAATTCCGATTGGTGTAGCAGTCTCTTTGTAGAGTTCAGGAATCGGAGAAGAGGCATATCTGTTGTCCACATCTAGAATGAGTTGAGATAGCTCCGATAAGCGTTTAGTGCGCTGTTTGTCATACGCTGTGTATGAAATAATTTGGCCCCTTAGATATGCTTTTAACGACTCCCACACAGTGGAGTGAGACACGTCAGGGGTGCAGTTGATCTGTAAAAATACATCAATGTGAGTTGATATGTATTTTTTTAAGGCACTACAGTATAGTAGTAGTGGGTCAAGTCGCCATGCGCATTGTGACGCAGTATTGTCCGGAAAGCGGATATCTAGCTGGCCAGGGCTATGGTCTGAGAAAACTATGCTGTGATATTGGCTATTAGTTACAAAAGGAATAATTATATTGTCCAGCAGGAAAAGGTCAATCGTAGTGTATGAGTGGTGGACTGGCTCCTGCGTCATGGAGAAGACAAATTATAGAATTATAGAAATTTGTTGATCACTGCACCTGATTTTGAAATTACATTGTTGGGCTTTGGTCTGGATCTGCCTAGACTTGGATGTTATACACAATTAAAATCTCCACTCTGTATAAAATGATGAGATTTAAGGTCAGGTAGTGTTGCAAAGCATCATCCCAATTAGGACCATAGAGGTTAGCCAGAACAACCTGTGTGTTAAAATATTTCCCCATCACTATAATATAAATGCCATTATTATCTGAAATGACTTTGGAGGAGACAAATAAGGATGGCTGATAAGGATGGCTGCCCCTCTGGCCTTAGCACCAAAGTTGGAGTGAAATATTTGGTCTACCCATCTTCTCTTTAGTTTATCATTGTTGCTGTCCGGACTTGAGCATACACTCGGCTACGCTTGACCACATGGTTAATTCCTTTTAAGTTCCAGCTGATAAAGCAAGTGGAGCTTAGAGTATGTGAATTAGGCATAGTAATTAGAAATTAATGTTAGTACAATCACATGGCCAGTGTGCTGAAAGGTCAGAGTAATAAAATATAAATTACATTTAAAAAACTGCTATAAACAACAAAATACCCAGAAGAAAACATTGGACCCCCATGCATGGCCTTCCCCCTGTTGGAAGGCTGCATCTACCTCTCCTAGACTAGAGCAAAATACTACCATGTTAAACCGAACCTCAGTAGAGCTCTATCTAGGGTGAACACAATCAAGTTTTCACATAGGGAAGGGATTCTGGAGGGAACCACCTCAGTTACCTTATGTATCTTATGCAATATGCATATTTGAAGGATAATAAAAATATATATTAAAAAAAGGAATCAAATATCCCCCGTGACCAACCCCATCCACTTGGGATGACTTAAAAAATCTATTTTAAAAAATGATTGGAAAACAAACCCAGTAAAATTCAACATTTGTATGAATGTAACCCTCGGTTAAAACCTCTAACGAGTAACAAACCCGGATCCGGGATCCCCCCCATCAAAAAAGCTGACTAGCATAGCCTAGCCTAACGCCACAGGGATATCATAAAACATAGTTTTCATGAAATCATAAGTCCAATACAGCAAATGAAAGATAAACATCTTGTGAATCCAGCCATCATTTCCGATTTTTTTAATGTTTTACAGCGAAAACACAATAAGTATTTCTATTAGCTAACCACAATAGCAAAAGACTCAACCGCATATTTTCAAAAAAAATTTACCGCATAGGTAGCTATCACAAAACCGACCAAATAGAGATATAATTAGTCACTAACCAAGAAACAACTTCATCAGATGACAGTCTTATAACATGTTATACAATAAATCTATGTTTTGTTCTAAAATGTGCATATTTGAGGTATAAATCATAGTTTTACATTGCAGCTACCATCAAAAATATCACCAAAGCAGCCAGAATAATTACAGAGAGCAACGTGAAATACCTAAATACTCATCATAAAACATTTATGAAAAATACATGGTGTACAACAAATGAAAGATAAACATCTTGTGAATCCAGCCAATATTTCCGATTTTTAAGTGTTTTACAGCGAAAACACAATATAGCATTATATTAGCTTACCACAATAGCCAAACACACATCCGCATTCATTCACCGCAAAGATAGCATTCGCAAAAACCAGCAAAAGATATAAAATTAATCACTAACCTTGACCAACTTCATCAGATGACAGTCTTATAACATCATGTTACACAATACATATATGTTTTGTTCGAAAATGTGCATATTTAGAGGTACAAATCTTGGTTTTACATTGTGAATACGTAGCCAAAATGCACAAAATTCTCCGGAGATATTTTGGACAGTCACCTAATCTAATCAAAGAACTCATCATAAACTTTACTAAAAAATACATATTGGACAGCAAATGAAAGATACACTAGTTCTTAATGCAATCGCCGTGTTAGATTTTAAAAAATAACTTTACCATAACAAACAGCTTACGTTATAGCGAGACAGTGCCCGCAAAAAGGAAGGAAAATAGGACTAAACATTTTCCACAGAAATACGAAATAACATCATAAATGGTTCTTACTTTTGCTGAGCTTCCATCAGAATCTTGTACAAGGAGTCCTTTGTCCAGAATAAATCGTTGTTTGGTTTTAGAATGTCCTCTTTTCCTGTCGAATTAGCAACATTAGCTAGCCATGTGGCGCGAACATGCCCAAATTCTCCTGACGCAAAGAAAGGAAAATTCCAAAACTCGCAATAAACGTTAAAGAAACTGATACAACTCGGTTGAAAAAAACTACTTTATGATGTTTTTATCACATCTATCAAATAAAATCAGTGCCGGAGACATCCACCGTCTATACCGAACGCTTTTCAGAAGCCAATGCTGATGTCCTTCCCGCGCCTTGGTAGACAAAGGAAATTGTGGTCACGTCATTCCAAGAGCTCTTGTTCGACCTCAGATCAAGCTAGACACCCCATTCCACCTCCCACTGCTTGTTGACATCTAGTGGAAGGCGTATGAAGTGCATGTATATCCATAGATTTCAGGCAATTGAATAGGAAGGCCCTGGAACAGAGCCTCGATTTCAGATTTTTCACTTCCTGTCAGGAAGTTTGCTGCAAAATGAGTTCTGTTTTACTCACAGATATAATTCAAACGGTTTTAGAAACTTGAGAGTGTTTTCTATCCAATAGTATTAATAATATGCATATTGTACGATCTAGAATAGAGTACGAGGCCGTTTAAATTGGGCAATTTTTTACAAAGTGGAAATAGCGCCCCCCTATTGACAAGAAGTTTTAAACATCCTAACAAGCCAGAACACCGGCAAACGTTTATTCATCTTAAAAGCATAACTCTCCACTCACCAAACTCTTGCTTACAAGATGAGACTGAAACAGGGCTGCCTATTGAAAGACATTTGCCTCAAATATATTTATATTGTATACGAAATGGTCTGGCTACTATCCATACTGTGTACCTATAGTGCATTAAAATACTGTACTGTACTGTCCTGTAGCCTAAGCATGTCTGTATATTTGCAGAAATTCATCACCATCTAGTGGTAAAAAGTTGCACATGAATGTCACCCTGGTCTGTAATGTTTCCAAAGACAGGTAGGCAGATAGGGAACCACATCTTTAAACATAAAAGTATTACATTCTTATTATTACACTAATATGATATTATTGTATTTAAGGAGATAGCCGACAGAGTACCCCAACCTTAACTCGCCTCACCTGTCTGGTGACACACTGTGATGTGTTTGTATGTGGGGTTCTGGGTGTACTATTTGGTTGTGTTGTGACCGAGTGTCCAGTTTCTGTGTGGGGTTATGTGTCACCATAAGGGTTGTGACTGACTGAGACTGTCCAGTAGTGTCTGTGGCAGGGCTGGGGTCAATTCCATAAAAATTCCAGTCAATTCAGAAAGCAAACGGAATTCCAATTCCACATTTTTCTAATTGAAAAGCATTGAAGTAAATTGAAATTTGAATTTCAGTGTACTTCCTTAATTGACTGGAATTTAAATGGAATTGACCCCAACCCTGGTCTGTGGGGCTCTTAGTTCGTTGTAACCCGGCTGTCTGTTGATTCCCTCAGCACAGGTGCAGCCGTGAACAGCAGTGGTGAGAGCCTCCCTTCCCCCTCCATCAACGATATCTCCTCTATGTCCACCGACCAGACCCTGGCCTCAGACACTGACAGCAGCCTGGAGACCTCCGCAGGACCCCTGGGGTGTTGCAGGTGACTAGCAGCCAGCCTGCGCAAACCAATGTTCTTCAGAAGGTGAAACGCAACAACCAACCAACCCACCGAAACCTGAAAAAGAACAAAGATTATTAAAAAGAAAAAAGTATCATATTAAAGGGATTTTTAAGGAAACGTAAAGAATAATGATTATGAAAATTAACCCTGCATTTTCATTCAAAAAGAAACCACAAAAGTATAAGGAAAAAAACTGAAATAATAAATGTATGAACTTCTAGTTACTTTATTTATACACCCCATCCCCCCCCAAATATGGCACCATTAAAAACAAAAACACTGAGACAGTCATCTTTCTGTGAAGTGTAAATTGACTGGCTGCTGGTAACCCAATTTCTTGCAAGCGCCTGTGCTTCAGTCGATGTGGCAAGGTGGGCCCTTTTCATACATTACTGTACAGCAATATATAAATCTCCATTCACTTTCCCCTATGTGACTGTATTGCTATGTTTTAATAACCTCTAGGTTTGGTCCTTGGGTTTGTCTCCTGTGTGGGTGACAGATTGGTGTGTTTTCATGTAATTATTTCCACAGGGGTTAGTGCTAGTGCTCGACACTGCATAGCACCCCCGCCCTTTGTAAATATGTAATTCTGTACAGCTGTGAGCTAGGCACACAGACAGACAGAGAGTGGGACTGACGGCCAGTACTGGAAGTTCTTCTATAGCACACCTTGCCACATGACATCACCACCTTGACCCCTGACATTTGACCCCTAACTTTTCACCCCTTGCCTTTCACCCCTAGTCCTGCTGCATGATTACAAAAGCTAACACTAATTATATGATAAATTACAACTATAGATACTTTTGTTTATAATACCACTTAACGTAATTGAACTTCTTTTCAACCATAGTGGTGACGAAACCCGTGGATGGGGAGCTTCGGTTGATGATGGATATATAAATATACATACAGTGTGTGATCTTCTGCAGGAGCAGGGCTGAGCAGGTTTGGGTTCAATTCCATTTCAATTCAGTCAATTCTGAAAGTCAACATTTTTCTCATTGAAATGCATTTGTATTTGTTTTATTTTACCTTTATTTAACTAGGCATGTCAGTTAAGAACAAACTCTTATTTTCAATGACGGCCTAGGAACAGTGGGTTAACTGCCTTGTTCAGGGGCAGAACGACAGATTTTTACCTTGTCAGCTCGGAGATTCGATCTTGCAACCTTTCGGTTACTAGTCCAACCACTAGGCTAGGAAAATTGGAATAAGAACTAGAATTGACTGAATTGAAATTCACCCCAACCCTGTTGCTGACCTGGAACCTTAAGTTCTCGTAGTTGGTTTGTGTTTTTGTGAAATAAAATTATATATCTCTTCTGACTGCATCCCTGCACCACTCCACTGGCTGAGGACAGTCCCACCCCAACCAGGGAGGTCACTCACTCTGTTTCTGTGTCACTACTGTGGTGTGAAGGAGAGAAGTTCAGGAGACAGTCGCCTTATATGTATGTTACTGTCGGAAGCACAGAACAGTTTGGGGTGGGTTTACCTCAGTTTAGTTATGTTCCTCAAATCGCATCCATTTTAATTTACATTGAATGAGTACTCCCTTAATGCCATATTTTGTCAAAAGGGAATCCGATGATATACAAACTACCTATAAAACCAGTAATGTTAAACATAATTTTTGACTGGAAGTTTATTTATTATTGATTTATTTATTATTTTCATAGACTGAATCAGAATAATGGGAAGTGCCTTGTTTGGAATGATGCCGTTTCCTCATCTTAGATATACAGTAATAACAGCGATGCGTGCACTGAAATTAAGCTAAAGATCGACGGACCCCATTACTGAGATGCTGAATTGAGGTATTATTTGAAGTAGAATCTGAAGTTGGTGTCTGTTAGGATTGCAATATTTATGGTAACTTTCCAAAAATTCTGGGGTTTTCCGTAAATCTCAGTTGGAGGATTCCCAGTTGAAAGATTCCCTCACTGCTAATTCCCTTGTCCAACCAGGATTTTCTGGAAAGTTACCAGAAATGTTGAAACCCGAGTGTCTAGCATGTCCTGTTCAATCTGTTTCCGCATGATGTCGCACCCATTGTCTACACATACTGTTGATGCACATAGTCACCACTACTGACCGATGCCCATGTCCTCCCTATTAGAACTATACTACGACCATTACCATGTTATTGTTGCATCTTTGAATAACTAAATAATGTAGAATTGAAACCTACTTTTTAAAACACAATGGACTTGTTATCAGATAGTCATCATCATATAAATGTTCTTCTGACCTATATAGTTACCTAGCAACTGAGCAGAATACCTCCTAATTTGTACGGTTTTGTTTTGTATCTGTAAATGTCTTATTTGATCAGTGTCCTTACATTTCAATAAAAGGGATGAAATAAATCAGTTTTACTTTTGTTTGTATAGTGTATATAAGCATGAGATCCATACGTGGTAGTTTAATCTACTACACTTCTAGATTAAGCACAGTTTACGGAAACATTGGGAGATTGGTTGGGATAGCAGCAATGTTTCATTGTGTGTATTTGTCTTGTTATTATGACATTCAAATTGTTAAGGCATTCCTGCATGTTTGTTGCAAGCCAGTGCATTAGCAAAAATGTATAACTTTCTTGCTTGCATGGACAATACCATATAAATAGATATGTCATAATTAATAAAAACCTATAGAAGTAATATTGATAGTCACGTTTCAATTAGAATTACAACCTTATTTCTATTGTCTCCATTCTGTAAATAAGTGGGCAAGTACTTGTAAGTACTGTATACAGTACAGCGCAGTCATATACACTTTAAAGAGCTAATAAAGTGCTAAACGGTGGTTCTGGTATGTATCCAGGATAAGGCTTCCCGTTCACAGGCTCTAAGAAATGTTTTAGAACGGGGTAGAACTTTAATGTATATAGTATTTTAGATCAATTAACAAAATGTTTCTTACCACTGGTTTATGCTGCCCTACAAAGTCAAAACCCAGTAACTACAAATTTGGCCAAAAATCTTTGATCTGTTGAAATGGCCAGGTATATTATCTGATTTAATGTGGTATTTCGTTTCCTGACACAAGAACAAGCCAGTTGATCAGAATATATCATGGAGTATCAGAAATTGCCATCTGTCTAGACAGAAAACTACTTTGAAGTCAGATTATGCAGTAAACATTTTTTGAGGATACTGCATTTTGCCTTTGTAGAGTAGTATGGTGGGAATTAGTTCATACTACACACAAGTCAGACAGAAGCTTGATGTGCTGTTGTACATTTTCCACTGGATTTTTTAAAATATAACAACCCACACATTTGTCATTATTATTATTGAAGTGAAGCGGGTCCTTGTTTTGACTGTCTGAATATCTCACCAACAACTAAAACTGTACAGGGACGTTTATTAAAAATGTTTATTTGTTGTGAACTTTTTATCCTACGCATACAATAAAAAACATCTTCAAATTTCTTCAGAAAAGTACATGTTCTAATGTGCTCGAAGTGGGCCTATTTTATTCCAACTGCTTCTTTTAGACAGCCAGCACATCAGTATTTACTGTAGGTGTCAGAAATGAATGTAAACGATGTGGTTTCCTACTACACCTATGACTTCTTCAAATAAATCAGCATTTGTCAGCTGAATTTAATAGGAAAAGGCATGTGGACAAAGGGTGTTATTTTTAACAATGTTCTCAGATGTGTTGGGCCTTAACTTTGTACACTATGTTATGAGGACCCTCAGGGCAGAGGAGTCAATGTAAGGGTTTTCTTTAAACTGTTGTGTGTTCTTGTTGTGTACATTTAACAGTATTGTGGTAGAGTATGTCATTGGAAATATGATGAGGGGTATATACAGTGTATTTGTGTACAGTCACATTAAAACTAGAATTAGACTTGGTTGGGACATTATGGTTGGGGAAGGGGTATCAATACAGAATGATAATTTCTGTAATTAAAGACCCTTCAATATGACATGCATTTGATCTGAAAGTGTTTGTGAAAGACCTACCACACAAAAGCTTTTGGACTAAATTAAATCTTGCCTTTACAGCCTTTACAATTGTCCACGAGGCCTGTCTGTATTGCTCAACCGTTATGTTCCTATGACATCTTATGGCATAAATACATCTGGCATAACATTCATCCAAAATATATTTGCCTCATTTCAAATGAGTCTATCCTAGTCATTGAAACAACAATGCTAGTGTCCATTATTACTTCTCGATGAGCATACTATAACAGCGCAATAAACAATTACTATAGTTAAACCAAGAGGCTGATGTTGTGAATAGCTAATAATGTTAGGAACAGAACAGATTATAGTAGATGTTGAGAGTTGTTATGTGAAGTTGAAATCTAAACAGATGATTTGGTTCGTCTGAATCAGGGCGTTTCAGATTTTTTCCCATTCCTTCTCTTTTTCTGATGTAAGTTAGTGAACCATTTAGTTGACATGATGGTTATCACTTTGAAAATCATTTATCTGGTTCACGCTGACGATCGATCTCAAGCTCCAAGGCTAGCATTCCAATCAAATAAAACAAACACAAAGAAAATGGTTAAAAAGAGAAAAAAAAAACCTGAAACCTGTTTAAAACACTTAACATTTTAAAAGCACAGTGTATGTAAAAAATTAATATATGTGTGTGATTGAAAATAAACAAACTTTGAACTTGGGAATGAGTATGCTTTTTTAAAATATTTCTTTAAGAGAATGTTTTTATCTGCGTGTGTGTGCACACTATTGTCGTTGGCCTTTCAGTGCTGCCTCCTATCCATCTCCCAAATCTACCTTAAACAGGGCAGAGTTGGCATGGCAACAAAGTTTCTCGTTGAGTTTGGTATGTCCCAAATAGCACCCAGTGTTGTTGCGGAGACCTTATCATGAGTCATGACTGCAGTGAAATTCTACATGACCACTGAGTCACGGTGATCTTCTCTTATGCACTCTGGACATGCGTTAGTAGTACCCAACTCGCTAACAATCATCAGGTTGCTAATGGCCTGGTGCTCAGGGCTCTATTGTCCCTCTAACCACTCTGACATCATCAAAACAGTATGAAAGAAGTTCAAAAACAGGTTGAAACTGAGTGGAAAACATGTTTTTTCGTGGATGTTTCAGAACCTAACACAATGAAACAGCAGAAAAACAAACAAATTGGTCTAGCCTAATTTTTGAGTAGCCTAGAAATAGGGATTTTTTTATATTTTCATAATTAATAGGCTGACACATTACCTTTAGCAACAGAATATCTCACCATCATGCGTTTCTCATCCCCTCTCTCCATTCCTTTCTCCAGCGGGTCTGTCAACAGTTGAATGAAATATGTTTAGTTGTGAAAACATGTTACTATCGATCTTCCCATACAGATTTCACTTGGTTTCCCAAATTAAGCACTGGGTAGCTGCAGGAACAGGGTTGGAGAGCCCATGGCATACAGAGTTTGGTCAGAATATCACCTGTTGCGCAGCGAAATAACAGGAGTAGCCCTGACATGAGTGAAAAACGTGATGGTGGGAAAGTGGCCTCCTTTCGCTATTCCAGGGCATATGGATGACGTCTTTTTTGTTCATGCCCATTTCATAATGGGTCATATTAGGGGGGTGCTCCCTCTGCTGTTTCCTGAAGTCCACAATCATCTCCTTTGTTTTGTTGACGTTGAGGTTATTTTCCTGGCACCACACTCCAAGAGCCCTCAGCCTACAGGGAGGAGGTGAGGGCTCTGGGAGTGTGGTACCAGGAATATTCCACACTCCCAGAGCCCTCAGCTCCTCCCTGTAGGCTAAGGGCTCTGGGAGTGTGGTGCCAGGAAAATAACCTCTCACTCAATGTCAACAAAACAAAGGAGATGATTGTGGACTTCAGGAAACAGCAGAGGGAGCACCCCCCTATCCACATCAACGGGACAGCAGTGGAGAAGGTGGAAAGCTTCAAGTTGGTCCACCCACACAGTACACCCGCAACAGCGCCTCTTCAACCATAGGAGGCTGAAAAAATGGCTTGGCACCTAAAACCCTCAAACTTTTACAGATGCACAATTGGGAGCATCCTGTCGGGCTGTATCACCGCCTGGTACAGCAACTGCACCCTCCGCAACTGCAGGTCTTTCCAGAGGGTGGTGCGGTCTGCCCAACGCATCACCGGGGGCAAACTACCTTCCCTCCAGGACACCTACAGCACCTGATGTCACAGGAAGGCCAAAAAGATAATCAAGGACAACAACCACCCAAGCCAAGTCAAGTATGACAATTGGGTACTTTTTCAACCACTGTTCAAGACATTTAGCACCCAATACCCAACATTCACTTGGTTGCTTGAAGTAGGAGTGCTTAACTAGGATCTGTTTAGCATTTCTGAGTAGAATGAATAACATTACTTTGACGGGGGGAGGGAGGGGGGGGTACAGATTCCAGTTCAGCATTCTTAGCCTGAGACATTTCATAAATGCGTACAGAGGAGTACTTTTCTACGATCAGCTTTGCCTAGATCATTCTGAATCAGTTGTCTCTGGAATAAGATTATATGGACAGGGGTGGGTTTGATCGTAGATCAGCACTCCTACTAAACACCAGTTGCTGTAACCTAACATTTTATAATCCAATTTCCCTTGCTGTCTAATGTCCTCTCATCATCCTCTCCAAGGTGGCTTAGCAGTTCAGACGTCTTTTCCGTATTGTCTTGTCGTGTCCTGTATATATATATATATTTACACCTTTTCTTCACATATCTTTTATTTATTTTATTATCCAAGAACTCAACTACAAAAGCTTTCCTGCAAAAGCTTTCCTGCAACCCGCTTCACCAATTACAATAAGTAATATTTACCTCAATCTGAAAATCCATCGTGGAAGATAGCCAGGGGCTAATTCAGAAGCTAGCCTGATAGCTAACCAGAAGCTACTCCGATAGCTAGCCAGAAGCTAATCTGTAGCTGCCCCGAAATTAGCCGGTTTGCTAGCTAGCGTTGGTGTTTCAGCTGCCCACGTTTTGCGGTCATCAGCTATTCCTTTAGCTCGATAATCTACCGGCACTTTTGTGCAACGCGACTCGGACCGGAGCATTCCGGGACTTTTTTTCTCCCAGTTTCCCCGGATTCCAACCGCAGGCTCTGGACACTTGCACCTTGATTTCGCAGCTAGCTAGCTGCATACCGTGTGACTATTGGCTTACGTCGACCCCGGAGCAAACTCAAATCATGCTGGAGCTAGCCAGCTGAGGAGTTCCATCACCATCCGGACCCGTTTCTTTTGTTGCTGCTGCAGATACGGAACCCCACCGGGCCTTCACGACTGACTGCCGACGTTATCTGCCCGAGGGATGTATCCAACCGGCAAATCCGTTCCGACGTTACCTGAACGCTCACCTGAGGCCCGCTAATCGTTAGCTGTCCTATCGGCTGCTATCTGAACAAAACCCCACTACACGGAACCTACCGACGGAAACGCACGAGGTATCTACAAACAGACCTCCATCCTATGCTGCTACCGATAGCCATATACCCGGCCAGCTGTCTGGATCGCCACGACCCCAACCAACCTCTACTCAAAGGACCCTTACTGATCACTCGATTAAGCATGCCTCTCCTTAATGTAAATATGCCTTGTCCATTGCTGTTCTGGTTAGTGTTTATTGGCTTATTTCACTGTAGAGATTCTAGCCCTGCTCTCTATACCATATCCAACCTATCAGTTCCACCACCCACATATGCGATGACATCACCTGGTTTCAATGATGTTTCTAGAGACAAGATCTTTCTCATCATCACTCAATACCTAGGTTTACCTCCACTGTATTCACATCCTACCATACCTTTGTCTGTACATTATTCCTTTAAACTATTTTATCGCCCCCAGAAACTTCCTTTTACTCTCTGCTCTAGTAGCTCTAGGCGACCAATTCTCATAGCTTTTAGCCGTACCATTATCCTACTTCTCCTCTGTTCCTCTGGTGATGTAGAGGTGAATCCAGGCCCTGCAGTACCTGGCTCCACTCCTATTCCCCAGGCGCTCTCTTTTGATGACTTCTGTAACCGTAATAGCCTTGGCTTCATGCATGTTAACATTAGAAGCCTCCTCCCTAAGTTTGTTTTGTTCACTGCTTTAGCACACTCTACCAACCCGGATGTTTTAGCCGTGTCTGAATCCTGGCTTAGAAAGACCACCAAAAATTCAGACATTTTTATCCCCAATTACAATATTTTCAGACAAGATAGAACGGCCAAAGGGGGCGGTGTTGCAATCTACTGCAAAGACTGCCTGCAGAGTTCTGTTATACTATCCAGGTCTGTTCCCAAACAATTTGAACTTCTACTTTTAAAAATCCACCTCTCTAAAAACAAGTCTCTCACCGTTGCCGCCTGCTATAGACCACCCTCTGCCCCCAGCTGTGCTCTGGACACTATATGTGAACTGATTGCCCCCCATCTATCTTCAGAGCTCGTGCTGCTAGGCGACCTAAATTTGAACATGCTCAACACCCCAGCCACCCTACAATCTAAGCTTGATGCCCTCAATCTCACACAAATTATCAATGAACCTACCAGGTACCACCCCAATTCCGTAAACACGGGCACCCTCATAGATATCATCCTAACCAACTTGCCCTCCAAATACACCTCTGCTGTTTTCAACCAAGATCTCAGCAATCACTGCCTCATTGCCTGCATCCGTAATGGGTCAGCGGTCAAACGACCTCCACTCATCACTGTCAAACGCTCCCTGAAACACTTCAGCGAGCAGGCCTTCCTAATCGACCTGGCCGGGATATCCTGGAAGGATATTGATCTCATCCCGTCAGTAGAGGATGCCTGGTCATTTTTTAAAAATGCCTTCCTCACCATCTTGAATAAGCATGCCCCATTCAAGAAATTTAGAACCAGGAACAGATATAGCCCTTGGTTCTCTCCTGACCTGACTGCCCTTAACCATCAGAAAAACATCCTATGGCGTTCTGCATTAGCATCGAACAGCCCCCGTGATATGCAACTTTTCAGGGAAGCCAGAAACCAATATACACAGGCAGTTAGAATAGCCAAGGCTAGCTTTTTCAAGCAGAAATTTGCTTCCTGCAACACAAATTCAAAAAAGTTCTGGGACACCGTAAAGTCCATGGAGAATAAGAACACCTCCTCCCAGCTTCCAACCGCTCTGAAGATAGGAAACACTGTCACCACCGACAAATCCACTATAATTGAGAATTTCAATAAGCATTTTTCTACGGCTGGCCATGCTTTCCACCTGGCTACCCCTACCCCGGACAACAGCACTGCCCTCCCCTCTGCTACTCGCCCAAGCCTTCCCCATTTCTCTTTCTCCCAAATACAGTCAGCTGATGTTCTTAATGAGCTGCAAAATCTGGACCCTTACAAATCAGCCGGGCTAGATAATCTGGACCCTTTCTTTCTAAAACTATCTGCTGAAATTGTTGCCACCCCTATTACTAGCCTCTTCAACCTCTCTTTCGTGTCGTCTGAGATCCCCAAAGATTGGAAAGCAGCTGAGGTTATCCCCCTCTTCAAAGGGGGGGACACCCTTGACCCTAACTGCTACAGACCTATATCTATCCTACCCTGCCTTTCTAAGGTCTTCGAAAGCCAAGTCAACAAACAGATTACCGACCATTTCGAATCACACCACACCTTCTCCGCTATGCAATCTGGTTTCAGAGCTGGTCATGGGTGCACCTCAGCCACGCTCAAGGTCATAAACGATATCGTAACCGCCATCGATAGGAAACAATACTGTGCAGCCGTATTCATTGACCTGGCCAAGGCTTTTGACTCTGTCAATCACCACATCCTCATTGGCAGACTCGACAGCCTTGGTTTCTCTAATGATTGCCTCGCCTGGTTCACCAACTACTTCTCTGATAGAGTTCAGTGTGTCAAATCGGAGGGTCTGTTGTCCGGGCCTCTGGCAGTCTCTATGGGGGTGCCACAGGGTTCAATTCTTGGACCGACCCTCTTTTCTGTTTACATCAATGATGTCGCTCTTGCTGCTGGTGATTCTCTGATCCACCTCTACGCAGACGACACTATTCTGTATACTTCTGGCCCTTCTTTTGACACTGTGTTAACAACCCTCCAGGCGAGCTTCAATGCCATACAACTCTCCTTCCGTGGCCTCCAACTGCTCTTAAATACAAGTAAAACCAAATGCATGCTCTTCAACCGATCGCTGCCTGCTCCTGCCCGCCTGTCCAACATCACTACTTTGGACGGCTCTGACTTAGAATATGTGGACAACTACAAATACCTAGGTGTCTGGTTAGACTGTAAACTCTCCTTCCAGACCCACATCAAACATCTCCAATCCAAAGTCAAATCTAGAATTGGCTTCCTATTCCGCAACAAAGCATCCTTTACTCATGCTGCCAAACATACCCTTGTAAAACTGACCATCCTACCAATCCTCGACTTCGGTGATGTCATTTACAAAATAGCCTCCAAAACCCTACTCAATAAATTGGATGCAGTCTATCACAGTGCCATCCGTTTTGTCACCAAAGCCCCATATACTACCCACCACTGCGACCTGTACACTCTCGTTGGCTGGCCCTCGCTTCATACTCGTCGCCAAACCCACTGGTTCCAGGTCATCTACAAGACCCTGCTAGGTAAAGTCCCCCCTTATCTCAGCTCGCTGGTCACCATAGCAGCACCTACCTGTAGCACGCGCTCCAGCAGGTATATCTCTCTAGTCACCCCCAAAACCAATTCTTCCTTTGGACGCCTCTCCTTCCAGTTCTCTGCTGCCAATGACTGGAACGAACTACAAAAATCTCTCTACTGTCTCTCTAATGTCTCTACTTTGCACTTTCTTCCAATGCAAACCAACCATTCCAGTGTTTTTTTAGTTTTTATTTTACTTGCTGTGTTGTACTCACTTCGCCTCCATGGCCTTTTTATATTTTATTTATTTATACATATATCTGTTTGCCTTCACCTCCCTTATCTCACCTCACTTGCTCACATTGTATATAGACTTATTTTTTTTCACTGTATTATTGACTATATGTTTGTTTTTACTCCATGTGTAACTATGTGTTGTTGTATGTGTCGAACTGCTTTGCTTTATCTTGGCCAGGTCGCAATTGTAAATGAGAACGTGTTCTCAATTTGCCTACCTGGTTAAATAAAGGTTAAATAAAAAAAATAAAAAATGTCCTTCCGGAACCCCACCTCAACATTGTTCTGTCAAGGCAACAAAAGCAAGTTGGCATGCTCTTGCAAGGAATTTAACTCACAACCTCTCCTTTAGGAATTCACCACCATAACTACTATTACAACTATTTCTAAACTATCTTAACATGTGGCTTTCTTCAGGGGGACCAAGACTAGGAACACCTTTGAATGGTCTACAAAGCATGCCCCCAGGTAAAAGTTGGCTTTTGCAGACAAGGATTATATTGTTACTCCATGACATAATATGGTATCACAACTCTATTAAAAGGACATTCTACACAAGGTGTCAATTCATTCCTTCTATTTGATGGGATCTAGCCCCTACCCCCTACCCCCCTACACACCTCAAGTTAGCTATTTCATGCTCACAAAAGGCAACATCAAAAACATTTACATATTAATTACTCTTCTGGGATTTGAACTCACAAGCTAATAGTTTGGAGAGCAGGAACCATAACCACTACTCTACCAGAAATATATAGAAAATATGTTGAGGGGAACTTGAAAATGCACACATTAAAGACAACATTTCAGAGGTTGGAGAATGGTGTGGGGGGCTTGTACTTCTTGGACCTATCAACCGTTCCTCAATCTTCTTCTGATGACTACAAGCATAGATTATGAATCTTCAAAACCTACACAATAGGATGGATGTGTTTAGGAATGCTACGAGTGCTATCTCTTGGGAAAAAAACATGTTTATACCTATGCAGTACCTTTAGAAATATTAATAATAATAATAATAAACCTTTACTTTAGTAAATTAGTAAAACAATTTTAGTAAAACAATTATGACAGGTGTGTTGTAATAAAAATGAGTGGTGTCCACTGATTAAATGCATTCTTTCTGGAAAACCAAGATATTCACGAAGTGTTTGATGAATGACAGGTTGTTTTTTCATGCAAAATATATTTGGCCTTTAAATACAATTAAGCTGCTTTATTTTCAGGGTTTAGTGAAGGTGGTTAATTTTTTACCCAAGGGGCAAAAATCAAGGGTAGTAAACAGAATGTTAAAACTACACACGGGTTAAGTCAAGTATTTACAAGGTGTCTAGTCATTTCTGGTCGTTAATGTCTAATTGACCACACATAAGTGCAAGTTGAAGTGTTGTCAATGCTACACAGGTGTCTGTAGTCTAGGTGCTCGTTATAAGTGCTTGAAATCATAGATTGCCGTGTTCCAGAGCATCAAGACTGTGATCGATCAAGGGTGAATTGTGACTGAATTACTGAGCTACAAATAATATTAAGTAGTTATTTATTAATCAAGGTTAATCTAAATCAGTCTCGACTCGCTTTAAAAGTAATCTGCAATGTGGAACGTGCCTCCAACAATTCATTGACACAGTTGTGACTGGTAAGGTTTATTTGTTATAGCATCACATTTTACACAAGACATGCCAAAATTCATATAAAGATAATTTTAATATACATATACCATTGTCATGTCTCATTGTGCCTCCTCCAGACTCCTTCAAAGCCGTCGGCCAGCTTTTTCACGTCAACCATCTAACTGAAGTGAAAGGACGTGACCCTCCAATCTAAAGTGTAAGACTTATCTTCACATTTCAAAAGTAGTGTGATGAAAACATTTCACCAAATTATATTTCAGAGTGTCATGTCCCTTAAATCACATTTCTTGAATTTGAAAAATCTGTGGTAAAGGAGGTTATTGGGGGCCTTGAGGCACAAGAGGAATTGAAATAGGATTGCTCTAATGCTAAGTCCATTCCTGTGTTTGGATTGATATTAGATGACCCACTGCTGACAAAGTGTTAGAAAAAGGGTTGTTGCAGTCAGTCAGTCATCCATGCTATATGAAATGATAGGGTGATGAACACCGTATGGATGGCGGTCATCCGGAATTTAGTATGTTCAAAGGGTCATTTGTAGTCTTTCTTAATTTGTCGTTTTGAGTGGCCTGTAAATATTTTGACATAATTTGGTCGGATGTCTGTGTAACAAATAACTAATGATGATCATGATTTCAATTCAGTTTAATGACATCAAACACTCACTTCTCCTGAAGGGCGCACATAATATTATTCACTATTCGCCATAAATGTAAAAGCATTAGATTTGCATATGCATGGGCTAACACGAGTTTGCACCATATTTCCTCTACATGCAGAGAATTGAAGGGGTGCACTTTAGGATAACTGAGATGTTTGGTACTAATTACTCCCTCATTGAAGCAATCACTGCTTAGATAGGATTGGGCAGGTCAAACCAAGGGCTCCACTACATGGGTTTAACCCTTCTAGTTATTTATAATCAGTGATTACTTTTAGGGAGGAAGAAAGGAGGGATATATGGAAAGATTGAGCGAGCCACTACTGTCAGCTCGACAACCCAATCGTGTTATTTGCATATAATAGACTTTTGACCTCTGACCTGTATACTGTCTGTAACCATTCCACAGATATCTCGTACAGTGGAAACACTTGAGCCTCTGCGTCATCTGCGTCAGCAATAACTCATCACTCCTGCTCCAGGTAAATTCATTAGCATGAAGTTTGATACCCATATGACCCCACTCAACCCCAGGGGCCAAGTGTCAACATTCAATCTAACCTGGGGCCTTACGTATCAAGTGCCTCAGAGTAGAAGTGTTCCTCTCGGATCAGTTTTGCAGTTTACAACTAGAATAAGATTATAGACACATCCTAGATCAGTAATTACTCTGAGATGATTTGTGGATGAAGTCCCAGGTCCCCCCCCTCTGTCCATGTTCTGATGTTCATTTGGATCTTAACATGCCTTTTGGGGGCCCTAACTGAGATTTTGTTGGGGTGCGGGCAAAACATTTCTCGCTGGCAAAACATTTCACCTCCCCCCTCCTGACGTTGGAGCAAAATTGACTTTTATAACACATTTCATGCAATTAGACTCATTTTTCCATGGTGCAGTATTGCAGGGAATTTCATGCAATTCTACACATTTTGCCAAGACTTATGTTTGTTAACGATATCTGAGTGAGAGTAACTTAACCTGTCTGACCGAGGCGTTCTGCTAGCGGAACTCCTCCCACATTCCACTGAAAAGGCAGAGCGCGAAATTCAAAATATATTTTTTAGAATTATTTAACTTTCACACATTAACAAGTCCAATACAGCAAATGAAAGGTACACATCTTGTGAATCCAGCCAACATGTCCGATTTTTAAAATGTTTTACAGCGAAAACAGCACGTATATTTATGTTAGCTCACCACCAAATACAAAAAAGGACAGACATTTTTCACAGCACAGGTAGCATGCACAAAGCCAACCTAACTAACCAAGAACCAATCAAACTAACCAAGAAACATGTTACACAATAAATCTATGTTTTGTTCGAAAAATGTGCATATTTGAGGTATAAATCAGGTTTACATTGCAGCTACCATCACAGCTATCGTCAAAAATAGCACCGAAGCAGCCAGAGTAATTATAGAGACCAACATGGAATACCTAAATACTCATCATAAAACATTTCTGAAAAATGCATCGTGCACAGCAAATGAAAGACAAGCATCTTCTGAATCCAGCCAATATTTCCGATTTGTGTTTTACAGCGAAAACACAATATAAGCTTATATTAGCTTACTACAATAGCCTACCACACTACCACATTCATTCATCAAGGCACATTAGCGATAGCAATAGGCACGTTAGCGTTAGCGAATAAACCAGCAAAAGATATTAATTTTCACTAACCTTCATAAACCTTCCTCAGATGACAGTCCTATAACATCAGGTTATACATACACTTATGTTTTGTTCGAAAATGTGCATATTTAGAGCTGAAATCAGTGGATATCCATTAAGCTAATGTAGCTTCTTTTTCCCAGAATCTGCGGATATTTCTATTAGACTCTCACCTATTCTGACCAAATAGCTATTCATAAACATTACAAAAAAATACATGTTGTATAGGAAATGGTAGATACACTAGTTCTTAATGCAATCGCAGTGTTAGAATTCTAAAAATATCTTCATTACGACAATAGGCTTACGTTATTGTCATGTTTTGTCTTTGATCTTCATGTCTTGTCCCTGTGCTTCCCTCTGCTGGTCTTATTAGGTTCTTTCCCTCTTTCTATTTCCTCTCTCTCCTCCTTCCTTTTTCCCTCTCCCGCTCTCTCTCTCTATCGTTCCGTTCTTGCTCCCAGCTGGTTCTCATTCTCCTAACGACCTTATTTACTCTTTCACACCTGTCCCCTATTTTGCCCTCTGATTTGAGTCCCTATTTCTCCCTCTGTTTTCTGCTTCTGTCTTTGTCGGATTCTTGTTTGATGTTTGCTGTTCTGTGTCCTTGTTCCGCCCTATCGTGTTTTTGCCTTCATCAGATGCTGCGTGTGAGCAGGTGTCTAGTGGTCGCGTCTCCAGTCGTTCATCTCTACTGACGAGAGGATTTCAGTTTTCCTGTTTTGTTTTTACCTTAGATATATCAGGAGTATCGTTTTTGTCTAAGACTGGAATAAAGACTCTGTTTCTATTTCGTCGCTTTTGGGTCCTCCTTCATCAGCATAACAGAAGAATCCGACCAAGAATGGACCCAGCGACTATGGATTCTCTCAACACTACCGTCAAGTTCCAGGGAGCAATGCTCGGCAGACACGAGCAGGAATTGTCTGCTGCTCGTCATGCCGTTGAGACCCTGGCCACTCAGGTCTCCGATCTCTCAGGACAGTTTCAGAGTCTTCGTCTCGTACCACAAGCTACTTCCTGGTCTTCCGAGTCTCCGGAACCCAGGGTTAATAATCCACCATGTTACTCTGGACAGCCCACTGAGTGTCGCTCCTTTCTCACCCAGTGTGATATTGTGTTCTCTCTCCAGCCCAACACATACTCTGGAGAGAGAGCTCGGATCGCTTACGTCATATCACTCCTTACTGGGCGGGCTCGGGAGTGGGGCACAGCTATTTGGGAGGCAAGGGCTGAGTGTTCTGACGTTTATCAGAACTTTAAGGAGGAGATGATACGGGTCTTTGATCGTTCAGTTTTTGGGAAGGAGGCTTCCAGGGGTCTGGCTTCCCTATGTCAAGGTGATCGATCCATAACGGATTACTCTATAGAGTTTCGTACTCTTGCTGCATCCAGTGACTGGAACGAGCCGGCGTTGCTCGCTCGTTTTCTGGAGGGACTCCACGCTGAGGTTAAGGATGAGATTCTCTCCCGGGAGGTTCCTTCCAGCGTGGACTCTTTGATTGCACTCGCCATCCGCATAGAACGACGGGTAGATCTTCGTCACCGAGCTCGTGGAAGAGAGCTCGCGTTAACGGGGTTTCCCTTCTCCGCATCTCGACCATCTCCTTCCATCGGCTCAGAGACTGAGCCCATGCAGCTGGGAGGTGTTCACATCTCGACTAAGGAGAGGGAACGGAGAATCACCAACCGCCTTTGCTTCTATTGCGGTTCTGCTGGACATTTTGTCATGTCATGTCCAGTTAAAGGCCAGAGTTCATCAGTAAGCAGAGGGCTACTGGTGAGCGCTACTACTCAGGTCTCTCCATCAAGATCCTGTACTACCTTGTCGGTCCATCTACGCTGGACCGGGTCGGCTGCTTCCTGCAGTGCCTTGATAGACTCTGGGGCTGAGGGTTGTTTTATGGACGAAGCATGGGCTCGGAAACATGACATTCCTCTCAGAGAGTTAGGGAGGATCACACCCATGTTCGCCTTAGATGGTAGTCCTCTCCCCAGTATCAGATATGAGACACTACCTTTAACCCTCACAGTATCTGGTAACCACAGTGAGACCATTTCTTTTTTGATTTTTTGTTCACCTGTTACACCTGTTGTTTTGGGTCATCCCTGGCTAGTATGTCATAATCCTTCTATTAATTGGTCTAGTAATTCTATCCTTTCCTGGAACGTTTCTTGTCATGTGAAGTGTTTAATGTCTGCTATCCCTCCTGTTTCTTCTGTCCCCTCTACTCAGGAGGAGCCTGGTGATGTGACAGGAGTGCCGGAGGAATATCATGATCTACGCACGGTCTTCAGTCGGTCCAGAGCCAACTCTCTTCCTCCTCACCGGTCGTATGATTGTTGTATTGATCTCCATCCGGGGACCACTTCTCCTCGGGGTAGATTATTCTCTCTGTCGGCTCCCGAACGTAAGGCTCTCGATGATTATCTGTCTGCTGAAGGCATTCAGATGGATCCCGCTAAGGTCCAGGATGTCAGCGATTGGCCTGTTCCTAAGTCACGTGTCGAGTTACAGCGCTTTCTCGGTTTCGCTAATTTCTATCGGCGTTTCATTCGTAATTTCGGTCAAGTGGTTGCCCCTCTCACAGCTCTGACTTCTGTCAAGTCTTGCTTTAAGTGGTCTGGTTCCGCCCAGGGAGCTTTTGATCTCCTCAAGAAGCGTTTTACATCCGCCCCTATCCTTGTTACTCCTGACGTCACTAAACAATTCATTGTCGAGGTTGACGCTTCAGAGGTGGGCGAGGGAGCCATTCTGTTCCAGCGCTTCCAGTCTGACGATAAGGTCCATCCTTGCGCTTACTTTTCTCATCGATTGTCGCCATCGGAACCCGAGGGGATTCTCCCTGAAGGGCGTGTTGTCGGGTTGACTGTCTGGGGAATTGAGAGACAGGTAAAGCAAGCACTCACTCACACTGCGTCGCCGCGCGCTTGTCCTAGTAACCTTCTGTTCGTTCCTGTCTCTATTCGTCTGGCTGTTCTTCAGTGGGCTCATTCTGCCAAGTTAGCTGGTCACCCCGGCGTTCGGGGTACGCTTGCTTCTATTCGCCAGCGGTTTTGGTGGCCTACTCAGGAGCGGGACACGCGCCGTTTTGTGGCTGCTTGTTCGGACTGCGCGCAGACTAAGTCAGGTAACTCTTCTCCTGCCGGTCGTCTTAGACCGCTTCCCATTCCTTCTCGACCATGGTCTCAGATCGCCTTAGACTTTATTACCGGTCTGCCTTCGTCAGCGGGGAGGACTGTGAGAGCCGCCAATAAACGTAGGATTAAGAGTCCTAGGTATTGTCGCGGTCAGAGAGTGTGGCTTTCCACTCGTAACCTTTCCCTTACGACAGCTTCTCGCAAGTTGACTCCACGGTTCATTGGTCCGTTCCGTGTCTCTCAGGTCGTTAATCCTGTCGCTGTGCGACTGCTTCTTCCGCGACATCTTCGTCGCATCCACCCTGTCTTCCATGTCTCTTGTGTCAAGCCTTTTCTTCGCGCCCCCGTTCGTCTTCCCTCCCCCCCTCCCGTCCTTGTCGAGGGCGCACCTATTTACAAGGAACGGAAGATCATGGACATGCGTTCTCAGGGACGTGGTCACCAGTACTTAGTGGAGGGGGAGGGTTTCGGTCCTGAGGAGAGGAGTTGGGTTCCATCTCGGGACGTGCTGGACCGTTCGTTGATTGATGATTTCCTTCGTCGCCGCCAGGGTTCCTCCTCGAGTGCGCCAGGAGGCGCTTGGTGAGTGGGGGGGTACTGTCATGTTTTGTCTTTGATCTTCATGTCTTGTCCCTGTGCTTCCCTCTGCTGGTCTTATTAGGTTCTTTCCCTCTTTCTATTTCCTCTCTCTCCTCCTTCCTTTTTCCCTCTCCCGCTCTCTCTCTCTATCGTTCCGTTCTTGCTCCCAGCTGGTTCTCATTCTCCTAACGACCTTATTTACTCTTTCACACCTGTCCCCTATTTTGCCCTCTGATTTGAGTCCCTATTTCTCCCTCTGTTTTCTGCTTCTGTCTTTGTCGGATTCTTGTTTGATGTTTGCTGTTCTGTGTCCTTGTTCCGCCCTATCGTGTTTTTGCCTTCATCAGATGCTGCGTGTGAGCAGGTGTCTAGTGGTCGCGTCTCCAGTCGTTCATCTCTACTGACGAGAGGATTTCAGTTTTCCTGTTTTGTTTTTACCTTAGATATATCAGGAGTATCGTTTTTGTCTAAGACTGGAATAAAGACTCTGTTTCTATTTCGTCGCTTTTGGGTCCTCCTTCATCAGCATAACAGTTATAGCGAGAGAGTGGCCAAAACCTGTGCGCAAAACTACTAGTAAACAGTTCGACAGATATATGAAATAGCATCACAAAATGGGTCCTACTTTTGGTGATCTTCCATCAGAATGTTGGACAAGGGGTCCTTTGTCCAGAACAGTCGTTGTTTGGATTTAGAACATCGTTTTTCCCTCTTGAATTAGCAAGCACACTGGCCAAGTGGAGCGAAGCTCTCCTTTCTGAACATAAGCACACAACGCAACACGCCTAACGTCCCGAATAAATTTCAAAAATCTAATAAAACTATATTGAAAAAACATACTTTACGATGATATGGTCACATGTATCAAATAAAATCAAAGCCGGAGATAGTAGTCGCCTATAACGACAACGTTTCAAAAGGCAAATCCATGTCCCTCTACGCGCCTTCCTGAAAACCAGAAATCGGTGACACGTCATTCCAAGAGGACGTATTCCATCTCAGACCAAGATAAACACTCAATTTCTTCTCTCACTGCATCTTGACATCCAGGGGAAGGTGTATGACGTGCATGTATACTAATAGGTCTCATGCCCATTTATAGGCAGGCCCTTGAACAGAGCATCATTTTTAGACTTTACACTTCCTGGTCAGAAAGTGTGCTGCCAAATGAGTTCTGTTTTACTCACAGACAAAATTCAAACGGTTTTAGAAACTAGAGAGTGTTTTCTATCCAATAGTAATAATAATATGCATATTGTACGAGCAAGAATAGAGTACGAGGCCGTTTAAATTGGGCACGATTTCCCCCCAAAGTGTAAATAGCGCCCTCTATCATCATCAGGTTAACAAAATCGGTATTGGGGCATTATTACTAGAAGTTTAGACAACTGGCTAGACTAATTTACCAATCTAAATGTTTGTAGCTGACATGTGACTCAGTGACTTACACAACTTGTTCTGATAATTATTATATACATTTTTAAGATTGTGTTTTCTATTGTTAGGTATTACTGAATTGTGGGAGCTACAAACAAACGTTTTGTTAGGTATTACTGTGTATGTGACAAACTTTTATTTGATAACCAACTGCTGTGATTCAGAACCAAATCTCAATTTCACCTTGTGTATTTTACTATTCTAATACAATAGTAAGTGACTGAATTCTTTAGTAAATTCATCCTAATAATGGTAATGGTAGGTGGCCCACTAGCTACTGCTTAAGTCCCTTATACCTGCAGCCCACTGGTTATGAATGATAGCATAGTTGCTTAGACATGATTTGGCAAGTCATGTATTTAGAAATGATCACTGATTACAGGAGGGATATGGTTTTATTTTTTCAAAGAATAGAATTCACTTTAAATCCATTTCCTTGACCTTCAATGTCAAACTCTGCATGCAGATGATTTTAATTCAAAATGATGTAATTTATGTAGAATGTAACAGGTCTCAATTTAATTCTGAATGTACCCCAGTCTGGCTTGGTAAACTATTTGAGACACTAGGGGATATTTTTCCATATAACATTCCATATAGTTAGTTAACTGTCTTGAAAACTTGTCCTAAGTGTAATCTCAATACTTATACCAATGTAATGTTCCTTGTCAGAATGCCAAAGAGAAAGAGGGCCCCAACTTTTGATGACTTTGCCTCAGTTGTTGAAAGGCCTCTCACCAGAGGAAGTTACAGCAGCGAGCTACCATCAGGAAAATTGATTATTTTCTGTGATAGTCATTAAACTGGAAAGGTCTAACACCCTAGCTATCGCCGTCAACTCTACGACGTGTGGAGTAAGGGAAGGATGGCCAATGCACAACCCCACTCCGTCTCCCAGATTGCCCCATCACCACCCCAGGTCCCCCAAACACTACCCCAGCAAGTATACACCAGCACAAGCAGCTGAAATGATTGAAACAGTTGATCCCGCTAAGGTATCCCACCTTCCACCACTCCACCCCAAGCCTGGAGACATTTTTCTGTTTGCAGGTAGTTCCTCGTCATGTGAGGACTGGAAGGCGGACCAAAAAAGATGGATTCAGAAGGGATCCCACAGCCTTCCTCGCCGTTCACCAAAACCAAGAGTGCGGTACTATGCAGGAAAGGAAGCACCAGGGTTCCAAAAAAGGGAGTATGAGTTGCTTCACCAGCCTGATACTCCTGTGCTAATTCACTACTTTGGTGAGGAGGCACACTCCAATGTCCCCCACCCCCACGGCAACAGCCAACAGCAGCAAGCAAGGGATTTCATCCGATCGGCTACCTCAATTATAGATGAAATGTCACGGCGAAAGACTGAAACACCTGGCAAAGTATACTCAGACATGACCAACAACCCACCACCACCCCCAAATGCATCATTCATGCCAGTTTACCAACCTCGCAACTTGGCACAAGTGAAGAACACAATTGGCCGATCAAGGGACGTCACTGTTTTGGACCGGGACGAGTTGGTGGCAACACATATGATGGGTGACATTCTCCCCGGATTTGTCACCCATATGGAGACTCGACCCGCAACCCTTCTGGTAGTGGCAGCACCAGAAATGGTTGAAGAGGCCAAGGCAGTTATTAAAAGCAAACACCAAGGGGCACACATCTTTCACTATGACACCACGTTTTTATGTTTCACCCCTTGTTTTTCATCATGTTGCATTTCAAGAGGCAAATGTCCTTCCCCTTGCATTCCTCATTCACACCACCCGGCACATGGAAAACCACAAACAGTTCTTTCGCACCATCCTTTATTCCTTCCCCAAATATCAACAGCAATCTCTGCACAGACCGTGAGGCGGCTATTGAGGAGGCAATCCAGTCTGAGCTGCCGCAAGCCAGGATTGTCAATTCCTGGAACCACATCTCCAACAATGTGAAGCACAAGATGGGGTCAGAGGGTGCTGGGGCTGTGGCCGATTACTAACAGGCCATCAAAGAGCTCTTGGCCACGAAATCAAGGAGTGACTACAAATGCACACTGGAGAGGGTGTGCCTTCACTGGAGCCCTGATTTCATGGCTAATTTCCATCAGTCACTGTCTGACGCCATGGACAAGAGCGCACAATATGTGCTCAACAGCTTGGGCATCCAGTCAGATGGAATTACCAACAATTGCTCAGAGAGCTTCAATGCTGTCCTCAAGGCATTGGTTGGATGGAAGAAGGTCAGAGTAGATAAATTGGTTTATCTACTCTACCAACTCCAAACCAATGCCTTGAGGGAAGTGCTGCGGGGCTAAGGTAACCTAGGGAATTTCCACCTGACCCCTGAATGCAATGAGCAATTTTCCAGGCGAATGCTCACCACCAGTTTCCCATAGAACATGTCAGAGGAAGACATGGTGTCTTTTGCTGAAGGCATCCAATCCTGTGTGGCACCAGAAGAGGTTGTCATGGCAGAAACTGGAGCCAGAGGCCTTGGCCAGGATGATTGTGCAAAAGGATGAGTCCTCCTGTTTCCAAGCACCAAATTGTTCCTCTACCAGGGCTTCTCAGACAAGCAGCATGTTGTTACTCTGTTGCCAACGGAGACATGCTCCTGCTTTGCTTCTGACAGTGCCCAGAGGTGTGTCCACCGACTGGCAGCTGTACTGGCCATTGGCGGAAGTGTGGACAGTCCTATGCCAATAAAGCTGAGGACAAGGCATCTGGCCGCAAAACGCTCTGGCCATAAGTGTGCCACCAAGGAGCATGTCCAGACAGGCGCCAAACACCAGGAAGAACAATCGACCGTTCATCAACAGGTCGGTCTTATGTGTTGCTTTTTAGTTACATTTCTTATTTGGGTATAGTAAAATGGTAACCATTTTACTAAGCCATGTGGTCCTCATGGGTTTTATGTACAGTGGGGAGAACAAGTATTTGATATACTGCCGAATTTGCAGGTTTTCCTACTTACAAAGCATGTAGAGGTCTGTAATTGTTATCATAGGTACACTTCAACTGTGAGAGATGGAATCTAAAACAAAAATCCAGAAAATCACATTGTATGATTTTTAAGTAATTAATTTGCATTTTATTGCATGACATAAGTATTTGATCACCTACCAACCAGTAAGAATTCCGGCTCTCACAGACCTGTTAGTTTTTCTTTAAGAAGCCCTCCTGTTCTCCACTCATTACCTGTAATAACTGGACCTGTTTGAACTCATTACCTGTATAAAAGACACCTGTCCACACACTCAATCAAACAGACTCCAACCTCTCCACAATGGCCAAGACCAGAGAGCTGTGTAAGGACATCAGGGTTAACATTTTAGACCTGCACAAGGCTGGGATGGGCTACAGGACAATAGGCAAGCAGCTTGGTGAGAAGGCAACAACTTTTGGCGCAATTATTAGAAAATGGAAGAAGTTCAAGATGACGGTCAATCACCCTCAGTCTGGGGCTCCATGCAAGATCTCACCTCGTGGGGCATCAATGATCATGAGGAAGGTGTGGGATCAGCCCAGAACTACACGGCAGGACCTGGTCAATGACCTGAAGAGAGCTGGGACCACAGTCTCAAAGAAAACCATTAGTAACACACTACGCCGTCATGGATTAAAATCTTTCAGCGCACGCAAGGTCCCCCTGCTCAAGCCAGAGCATGTCCAGGCCAGTCTGAAATTTGGTCTAAACTCCACTCGCCGTGTTTGGAGGAAGAAGAAGGATGAGTACAACCCCAAGAACACCATCCCAACCGTGAAGCATGGAGGTGGAAACATTATTCTTTGGGGATGCTTTTCTGCAAAGGGGACAGGATGACTGCACCGTATTGAGGGGAGGATGGATGGGGCCATGTATCGCGAGATCTTGGCCAACAACCTCCTTCCCTCAGTAAGAGCATTGAAGATGGGTCGTGGCTGGGTCTTCCAGCATGGCAACGACCCGAAACACACAGCCAGGGCAACTAAGGAGTGGCTCTGTAAGAAGCATCTCAAGGTCCTGGAGTGGCCTAGCCAGTCTCCAGACCTGAACCCAATAGAAAATCTTTGGAGGGAGCTGAAAGTCTGTATTGCTCAGCGCCCCGAAACCTGAAGGATCTGGAGGTCTGTATGGAGGAGTGGGCCAAAATCCCTGCTGCAGTGTGTGCAAACCTGGTCAAGAACTACAGGAAACGTATGCTCTCTGTAATTGCAAACAAAGGTTTCTGTACCAAATATTAATTTCTGCTTTTCTGATGTATCAAATACTAATGTCATGCAATAAAATGCAAATTAATTACTTAGAAATCATACAATGTGATTTTCTGGATTTTTGTTTTAGATTCCGTCTCTCACAGTTGAAGTGTACCTATGATAAAAATTACAGACCTCTACATGCTTTGTAAGTAGGAAAACCTGCAAAATCGGCAGTGTTTCAAATACTTGTTCTCCCCACTGTATATCCGTGGACACAATGCAGATTTGTCCTAAACTGAACTGTCACCATTTATTCAATAGGGTGACCTGTCTCTGTCTGACAAACACCCCAGCAGGGATGAAGAATTGGAGAATAGAGTAAGTGTAATGTGACTGTTTTGGTTACATTCTGCATGCTTTCCTAATGCATGTTGATCACATCTGTACAGTCAGGCAGCTTTCGCCTACCACGCGGGAGGCCCGGGTTCGATTCCCGGCCAATGCAGAAAGTTTTGAACATGTAATTTCGACAAGTATCCAAATCCCTGGGAAAGAAATCTCTGTTAGATTGCCAGGCTAACAGAAAACTCTGTTCTTGGTAGAATTCTCATCTGACTCTTGAAAAATCAGAGTTTGCTTTCATTTACACTTTGGACATTTACGCATTCTCAGTAGACTTTGGTGAATCCATTGTAGATTTCCAGTGTGAGGTGATTTACTTTGTGCAAGGTTTAAGTTGTTAAATGGGAAGCGAATATCCAACTAGTCAGTGACAACTGTCTTGAGTTTGGCATTTGTGACAACAATGTCCTGGGATTTCCCACAAGCGCCTCACCTTCTAACCGCTATTGCCTGGCTTGTGAGCGGTATAGAGCAGAATCGATTACATGTACGTGTTCGTGCGAGTCTCAGCTTTCCAGAGACGGGTCATACTAGTTTCTAGCTCTAACCATTCAGTCTCTACAGATGTTTTTGATAGAAGGGTTAACTCCCAACACTCCACATTTAGGGTTAGTACCAATGCTCCACTTATTTTCAAATGTCCAAGCCATGTGCTCCTCGTTAGTATAGTGGTGAGTATCCCCGCCTGTCACGCGGGAGACCGGGGTTCAATTCCCTGACGGGTAGGAAGGACTGTTTTGTTAGGGTGTACAATGTCACTAAGCCCACAAAGCAGAAAATATGCTTGGAATTTCAGCTTTATGATACGATTTCCAGCCTTTGGGGTTATCACTGCTTTGCAAGGCATTGGTTGTTCAGTGGTAGAATTCTCGCCTGCCACGCGGGAGGCCCGGGTTCGATTCCCGGCCAATGCAGCAAATTTTGAACATGTAATTTCGACAAGTATCCAAATCCCTGGGAAAGAAATCTCTGTTAGATTGCCAGGCTAACAGAAAACTCTGTTCTTGGTAGAATTCTCATCTGACTCTTGAAAAATCAGAGTTTGCTTTCATTTACACTTTGGACATTTACGCATTCTCAGTAGACTTTGGTGAATCCATTGTAGATTTCCAGTGTGAGGTGATTTACTTTGTGCAAGGTTTAAGTTGTTAAATGGGAAGCGAATATCCAACTAGTCAGTGACAACTGTCTTGAGTTTGGCATTTGTGACAACAATGTCCTGGGATTTCCCACAAGCGCCTCACCTTCTAACCGCTATTGCCTGGCTTGTGAGCGGTATAGAGCAGAATCGATTACATGTACGTGTTCGTGCGAGTCTCAGCTTTCCAGAGACGGGTCATACTAGTTTCTAGCTCTAACCATTCAGTCTCTACAGATGTTTTTGATAGAAGGGTTAACTCCCAACACTCCACATTTAGGGTTAGTACCAATGCTCCACTTATTTTCAAATGTCCAAGCCATGTGCTCCTCGTTAGTATAGTGGTGAGTATCCCCGCCTGTCACGCGGGAGACCGGGGTTCAATTCCCTGACGGGGAGGAAGGACTGTTTTGTTAGGGTGTACAATGTCACTAAGCCCACAAAGCAGAAAATATGCTTGGAATTTCAATTTTATGATACGATTTCCAGCCTTTGGGGTTATCACTGCTTTGCAAGGCATTGGTTGTTCAGTGGTTGAATTCTCGCCTGCCACGCGGGAGGCCCGGGTTCGATTCCCGGCCAATGCAGCAAGTTTTGAACATGTAATTTCGACAAGTATCCAAATCCCTGGGAAAGAAATCTCTGTTAGATTGCCAGGCTAACAGAAAACTCTGTTCTTGGTAGAATTCTCATCTGACTCTTGAAAAATCAGAGTTTGCTTTCATTTACACTTTGGACATTTACGCATTCTCAGTAGACTTTGGTGAATCCATTGTAGATTTCCAGTGTGAGGTGATTTACTTTGTGCAAGGTTTAAGTTGTTAAATGGGAAACGAATATCCAACTAGTCAGTGACAACTGTCTTGAGTTTGGCATTTGTGACAACAATGTCCTGGGATTTCCCACAAGCGCCTCACCTTCTAACCGCTATTGCCTGGCTTGTGAGCGGTATAGAGCAGAATCGATTACATGTACGTGTTCGTGCGAGTCTCAGCTTTCCAGAGACGGGTCATACTAGTTTCTAGCTCTAACCATTCAGTCTCTACAGATGTTTTTGATAGAAGGGTTAACTCCCAACACTCCACATTTAGGGTTAGTACCAATGCTCCACTTATTTTCAAATGTCCAAGCCATGTGCTCCTCGTTAGTATAGTGGTGAGTATCCCCGCCTGTCACGCGGGAGACCGGGGTTCAATTCCCTGACGGGTAGGAAGGACTGTTTTGTTAGGGTGTACAATGTCACTAAGCCCACAAAGCAGAAAATATGCTTGGAATTTCAGCTTTATGATACGATTTCCAGCCTTTGGGGTTATCACTGCTTTGCAAGGCATTGGTTGTTCAGTGGTAGAATTCTCGCCTGCCACGCGGGAGGCCCGGGTTCGATTCCCGGCCAATGCAGCAAATTTTGAACATGTAATTTCGACAAGTATCCAAATCCCTGGGAAAGAAATCTCTGTTAGATTGCCAGGCTAACAGAAAACTCTGTTCTTGGTAGAATTCTCATCTGACTCTTGAAAAATCAGAGTTTGCTTTCATTTACACTTTGGACATTTACGCATTCTCAGTAGACTTTGGTGAATCCATTGTAGATTTCCAGTGTGAGGTGATTTACTTTGTGCAAGGTTTAAGTTGTTAAATGGGAAGCGAATATCCAACTAGTCAGTGACAACTGTCTTGAGTTTGGCATTTGTGACAACAATGTCCTGGGATTTCCCACAAGCGCCTCACCTTCTAACCGCTATTGCCTGGCTTGTGAGCGGTATAGAGCAGAATCGATTACATGTACGTGTTCGTGCGAGTCTCAGCTTTCCAGAGACGGGTCATACTAGTTTCTAGCTCTAACCATTCAGTCTCTACAGATGTTTTTGATAGAAGGGTTAACTCCCAACACTCCACATTTAGGGTTAGTACCAATGCTCCACTTATTTTCAAATGGCCAAGCCATGTGCTCCTCGTTAGTATAGTGGTGAGTATCCCCGCCTGTCACGCGGGAGACCGGGGTTCAATTCCCTGACGGGGAGGAAGGACTGTTTTGTTAGGGTGTACAATGTCACTAAGCCCACAAAGCAGAAAATATGCTTGGAATTTCAGCTTTATGATACGATTTCCAGCCTTTGGGGTTATCACTGCTTTGCAAGGCATTGGTTGTTCAGTGGTAGAATTCTCGCCTGCCACGCGGGAGGCCCGGGTTCGATTCCCGGCCAATGCAGCAAATTTTGAACATGTAATTTCGACAAGTATCCAAATCCCTGGGAAAGAAATCTCTGTTAGATTGCCAGGCTAACAGAAAACTCTGTTCTTGGTAGAATTCTCATCTGACTCTTGAAAAATCAGAGTTTGCTTTCATTTACACTTTGGACATTTACGCATTCTCAGTAGACTTTGGTGAATCCATTGTAGATTTCCAGTGTGAGGTGATTTACTTTGTGCAAGGTTTAAGTTGTTAAATGGGAAACGAATATCCAACTAGTCAGTGACAACTGTCTTGAGTTTGGCATTTGTGACAACAATGTCCTGGGATTTCCCACAAGCGCCTCACCTTCTAACCGCTATTGCCTGGCTTGTGAGCGGTATAGAGCAGAATCGATTACATGTACGTGTTCGTGCGAGTCTCAGCTTTCCAGAGACGGGTCATACTAGTTTCTAGCTCTAACCATTCAGTCTCTACAGATGTTTTTGATAGAAGGGTTAACTCCCAACACTCCACATTTAGGGTTAGTACCAATGCTCCACTTATTTTCAAATGTCCAAGCCATGTGCTCCTCGTTAGTATAGTGGTGAGTATCCCCGCCTGTCACGCGGGAGACCGGGGTTCAATTCCCTGACGGGGAGGAAGGACTGTTTTGTTAGGGTGTACAATGTCACTAAGCCCACAAAGCAGAAAATATGCTTGGAATTTCAATTTTATGATACGATTTCCAGCCTTTGGGGTTATCACTGCTTTGCAAGGCATTGGTTGTTCAGTGGTTGAATTCTCGCCTGCCACGCGGGAGGCCCGGGTTCGATTCCCGGCCAATGCAGCAAGTTTTGAACATGTAATTTCGACAAGTATCCAAATCCCTGGGAAAGAAATCTCTGTTAGATTGCCAGGCTAACAGAAAACTCTGTTCTTGGTAGAATTCTCATCTGACTCTTGAAAAATCAGAGTTTGCTTTCATTTACACTTTGGACATTTACGCATTCTCAGTAGACTTTGGTGAATCCATTGTAGATTTCCAGTGTGAGGTGATTTACTTTGTGCAAGGTTTAAGTTGTTAAATGGGAAACGAATATCCAACTAGTCAGTGACAACTGTCTTGAGTTTGGCATTTGTGACAACAATGTCCTGGGATTTCCCACAAGCGCCTCACCTTCTAACCGCTATTGCCTGGCTTGTGAGCGGTATAGAGCAGAATCGATTACATGTACGTGTTCGTGCGAGTCTCAGCTTTCCAGAGACGGGTCATACTAGTTTCTAGCTCTAACCATTCAGTCTCTACAGATGTTTTTGATAGAAGGGTTAACTCCCAACACTCCACATTTAGGGTTAGTACCAATGCTCCACTTATTTTCAAATGTCCAAGCCATGTGCTCCTCGTTAGTATAGTGGTGAGTATCCCCGCCTGTCACGCGGGAGACCGGGGTTCAATTCCCTGACGGGGAGGAAGGACTGTTTTGTTAGGGTGTACAATGTCACTAAGCCCACAAAGCAGAAAATATGCTTGGAATTTCAGCTTTATGATACGATTTCCAGCCTTTGGGGTTATCACTGCTTTGCAAGGCATTGGTTGTTCAGTGGTAGAATTCTCGCCTGCCACGCGGGAGTCCCGGGTTCGATTCCCGGCCAATGCAGCAAATTTTGAACATGTAATTTCGACAAGTATCCAAATCCCTGGGAAAGAAATCTCTGTTAGATTGCCAGGCTAACAGAAAACTCTGTTCTTGGTAGAATTCTCATCTGACTCTTGAAAAATCAGAGTTTGCTTTCATTTACACTTTGGACATTTACGCATTCTCAGTAGACTTTGGTGAATCCATTGTAGATTTCCAGTGTGAGGTGATTTACTTTGTGCAAGGTTTAAGTTGTTAAATGGGAAACGAATATCCAACTAGTCAGTGACAACTGTCTTGAGTTTGGCATTTGTGACAACAATGTCCTGGGATTTCCCACAAGCGCCTCACCTTCTAACCGCTATTGCCTGGCTTGTGAGCGGTATAGAGCAGAATCGATTACATGTACGTGTTCGTGCGAGTCTCAGCTTTCCAGAGACGGGTCATACTAGTTTCTAGCTCTAACCATTCAGTCTCTACAGATGTTTTTGATAGAAGGGTTAACTCCCAACACTCCACATTTAGGGTTAGTACCAATGCTCCACTTATTTTCAAATGTCCAAGCCATGTGCTCCTCGTTAGTATAGTGGTGAGTATCCCCGCCTGTCACGCGGGAGACCGGGGTTCAATTCCCTGACGGGGAGGAAGGACTGTTTTGTTAGGGTGTACAATGTCACTAAGCCCACAAAGCAGAAAATATGCTTGGAATTTCAGCTTTATGATACGATTTCCAGCCTTTGGGGTTATCACTGCTTTGCAAGGCATTGGTTGTTCAGTGGTAGAATTCTCGCCGGCCACGCGGGAGGCCCGGGTTCGATTCCCGGCCAATGCAGCAAGTTTTGAACATGTAATTTCGACAAGTATCCAAATCCCTGGGAAAGAAATCTCTGTTAGATTGCCAGGCTAACAGAAAACTCTGTTCTTGGTAGAATTCTCATCTGACTCTTGAAAAATCAGAGTTTGCTTTCATTTACACTTTGGACATTTACGCATTCTCAGTAGACTTTGGTGAATCCATTGTAGATTTCCAGTGTGAGGTGATTTACTTTGTGCAAGGTTTAAGTTGTTAAATGGGTAACGAATATCCAACTAGTCAGTGACAACTGTCTTGAGTTTGGCATTTGTGACAACAATGTCCTGGGATTTCCCACAAGCGCCTCACCTTCTAACCGCTATTGCCTGGCTTGTGAGCGGTATAGAGCAGAATCGATTACATGTACGTGTTCGTGCGAGTCTCAGCTTTCCAGAGACGGGTCATACTAGTTTCTAGCTCTAACCATTCAGTCTCTACAGATGTTTTTGATAGAAGGGTTAACGCCCAACACTCCACATTTAGGGTTAGTACCAATGCTCCACTTATTTTCAAATGGCCAAGCCATGTGCTCCTCGTTAGTATAGTGGTGAGTATCCCCGCCTGTCACGCGGGAGACCGGGGTTCAATTCCCCGACGGGGAGGAAGGACTGTTTTGTTAGGGTGTACAATGTCACTAAGCCCACAAAGCAGAAAATATGCTTGGAATTTCAATTTTATGATACGATTTCCAGCCTTTGGGGTTATCACTGCTTTTCAAGGCATTGGTTGTTCAGTGGTTGAATTCTCGCCTGCCACGCGGGAGACCCGGGTTCGATTTCCGGCCAATGCAGCAAGTTTTGAACATGTAATTTCGACAAGTATCCAAATCCCTGGGAAAGAAATCTCTGTTAGATTGCCAGGCTAACAGAAAACTCTGTTCTTGGTAGAATTCTCATCTGACTCTTGAAAAATCAGAGTTTGCTTTCATTTACACTTTGGACATTTACGCATTCTCAGTAGACTTTGGTGAATCCATTGTAGATTTCCAGTGTGAGGTGATTTACTCTGTGCAAGGTTTAAGTTGTTAAATGGGAAACGAATATCCAACTAGTCAGTGACAACTGTCTTGAGTTTGGCATTTGTGACAACAATGTCCTGGGATTTCCCACAAGCGCCTCACCTTCTAACCGCTATTGCCTGGCTTGTGAGCGGTATAGAGCAGAATCGATTACATGTACGTGTTCGTGCGAGTCTCAGCTTTCCAGAGACGGGTCATACTAGTTTCTAGCTCTAACCATTCAGTCTCTACAGATGTTTTTGATAGAAGGGTTAACGCCCAACACTCCACATTTAGGGTTAGTACCAATGCTCCACTTATTTTCAAATGTCCAAGCCATGTGCTCCTCGTTAGTATAGTGGTGAGTATCCCCGTCTGTCACGCGGGAGACCGGGGTTCAATTCCCCGACGGGGAGGAAGGACTGTTTTGTTAGGGTGTACAATGTCACTAAGCCCACAAAGCAGAAAATATGCTTGGAATTTCAGCTTTATGATACGATTTCCAGCCTTTGGGGTTATCACTGCTTTGCAAGGCATTGGTTGTTCAGTGGTAGAATTCTCGCCTGCCACGCGGGAGGCCCGGGTTCGATTCCCGGCCAATGCAGCAAGTTTTGAACATGTAATTTCGACAAGTATCCAAATCCCTGGGAAAGAAATCTCTGTTAGATTGCCAGGCTAACAGAAAACTCTGTTCTTGGTAGAATTCTCATCTGACTCTTGAAAAATCAGAGTTTGCTTTCATTTACACTTTGGACATTTACGCATTCTCAGTAGACTTTGGTGAATCCATTGTAGATTTCCAGTGTGAGGTGATTTACTTTGTGCAAGGTTTAAGTTGTTAAATGGGTAACGAATATCCAACTAGTCAGTGACAACTGTCTTGAGTTTGGCATTTGTGACAACAATGTCCTGGGATTTCCCACAAGCGCCTCACCTTCTAACCGCTATTGCCTGGCTTGTGAGCGGTATAGAGCAGAATCGATTACATGTACGTGTTCGTGCGAGTCTCAGCTTTCCAGAGACGGGTCATACTAGTTTCTAGCTCTAACCATTCAGTCTCTACAGATGTTTTTGATAGAAGGGTTAACGCCCAACACTCCACATTTAGGGTTAGTACCAATGCTCCACTTATTTTCAAATGGCCAAGCCATGTGCTCCTCGTTAGTATAGTGGTGAGTATCCCCGCCTGTCACGCGGGAGACCGGGGTTCAATTCCCCGACGGGGAGGAAGGACTGTTTTGTTAGGGTGTACAATGTCACTAAGCCCACAAAGCAGAAAATATGCTTGGAATTTCAATTTTATGATACGATTTCCAGCCTTTGGGGTTATCACTGTTTTGCAAGGCATTGGTTGTTCAGTGGTTGAATTCTCGCCTGCCACGCGGGAGGCCCGGGTTCGATTCCCGGCCAATGCAGCAAGTTTTGAACATGTAATTTCGACAAGTATCCAAATCCCTGGGAAAGAAATCTCTGTTAGATTGCCAGGCTAACAGAAAACTCTGTTCTTGGTAGAATTCTCATCTGACTCTTGAAAAATCAGAGTTTGCTTTCATTTACACTTTGGACATTTACGCATTCTCAGTAGACTTTGGTGAATCCATTGTAGATTTCCAGTGTGAGGTGATTTACTTTGTGCAAGGTTTAAGTTGTTAAATGGGAAACGAATATCCAACTAGTCAGTGACAACTGTCTTGAGTTTGGCATTTGTGACAACAATGTCCTGGGATTTCCCACAAGCGCCTCACCTTCTAACCGCTATTGCCTGGCTTGTGAGCGGTATAGAGCAGAATCGATTACATGTACGTGTTCGTGCGAGTCTCAGCTTTCCAGAGACGGGTCATACTAGTTTCTAGCTCTAACCATTCAGTCTCTACAGATGTTTTTGATAGAAGGGTTAACTCCCAACACTCCACATTTAGGGTTAGTACCAATGCTCCACTTATTTTCAAATGTCCAAGCCATGTGCTCCTCGTTAGTATAGTGGTGAGTATCCCCGCCTGTCACGCGGGAGACCGGGGTTCAATTCCCCGACGGGGAGGAAGGACTGTTTTGTTAGGGTGTACAATGTCACTGAGCCCACAAAGCAGAAAATATGCTTGGAATTTAAGCTTTATGATACGATTTCCAGCCTTTGGGGTTATCACTGCTTTGCAAGGCATTGGTTGTTCAGTGGTAGAATTCTCGCCTGCCACGCGGGAGGCCCGGGTTCGATTCCCGGCCAATGCAGCAAGTTTTGAACATGTAATTTCGACAAGTATCCAAATCCCTGGGAAAGAAATCTCTGTTAGATTGCCAGGCTAACAGAAAACTCTGTTCTTGGTAGAATTCTCATCTGACTCTTGAAAAATCAGAGTTTGCTTTCATTTACACTTTGGACATTTACGCATTCTCAGTAGACTTTGGTGAATCCATTGTAGATTTCCAGTGTGAGGTGATTTACTTTGTGCAAGGTTTAAGTTGTTAAATGGGAAACGAATATCCAACTAGTCAGTGACAACTGTCTTGAGTTTGGCATTTGTGACAACAATGTCCTGGGATTTCCCACAAGCGCCTCACCTTCTAACCGCTATTGCCTGGCTTGTGAGCGGTATAGAGCAGAATCGATTACATGTACGTGTTCGTGCGAGTCTCAGCTTTCCAGAGACGGGTCATACTAGTTTCTAGCTCTAACCATTCAGTCTCTACAGATGTTTTTGATAGAAGGGTTAACGCCCAACACTCCACATTTAGGGTTAGTACCAATGCTCCACCTATTTTCAAATGTCCAAGCCATGTGCTCCTCGTTAGTATAGTGGTGAGTATCCCCGCCTGTCACGCGGGAGACCGGGGTTCAATTCCCCGACGGGGAGGAAGGACTGTTTTGTTAGGGTGTACAATGTCACTGAGCCCACAAAGCAGAAAATATGCTTGGAATTTAAGCTTTATGATACGATTTCCAGCCTTTGGGGTTATCACTGCTTTGCAAGGCATTGGTTGTTCAGTGGTAGAATTCTCGCCTGCCACGCGGGAGGCCCGGGTTCGATTCCCGGCCAATGCAGCAAGTTTTGAACATGTAATTTCGACAAGTATCCAAATCCCTGGGAAAGAAATCTCTGTTAGATTGCCAGGCTAACAGAAAACTCTGTTCTTGGTAGAATTCTCATCTGACTCTTGAAAAATCAGAGTTTGCTTTCATTTACACTTTGGACATTTACGCATTCTCAGTAGACTTTGGTGAATCCATTGTAGATTTCCAGTGTGAGGTGATTTACTTTGTGCAAGGTTTAAGTTGTTAAATGGGAAACGAATATCCAACTAGTCAGTGACAACTGTCTTGAGTTTGGCATTTGTGACAACAATGTCCTGGGATTTCCCACAAGCGCCTCACCTTCTAACCGCTATTGCCTGGCTTGTGAGCGGTATAGAGCAGAATCGATTACATGTACGTGTTCGTGCGAGTCTCAGCTTTCCAGAGACGGGTCATACTAGTTTCTAGCTCTAACCATTCAGTCTCTACAGATGTTTTTGATAGAAGGGTTAACGCCCAACACTCCACATTTAGGGTTAGTACCAATGCTCCACTTATTTTCAAATGGCCAAGCCATGTGCTCCTCGTTAGTATAGTGGTGAGTATCCCCGCCTGTCACGCGGGAGACCGGGGTTCAATTCCCCGACGGGGAGGAAGGACTGTTTTGTTAGGGTGTACAATGTCACTAAGCCCACAAAGCAGAAAATATGCTTGGAATTTCAATTTTATGATACGATTTCCAGCCTTTGGGGTTATCACTGTTTTGCAAGGCATTGGTTGTTCAGTGGTTGAATTCTCGCCTGCCACGCGGGAGGCCCGGGTTCGATTCCCGGCCAATGCAGCAAGTTTTGAACATGTAATTTCGACAAGTATCCAAATCCCTGGGAAAGAAATCTCTGTTAGATTGCCAGGCTAACAGAAAACTCTGTTCTTGGTAGAATTCTCATCTGACTCTTGAAAAATCAGAGTTTGCTTTCATTTACACTTTGGACATTTACGCATTCTCAGTAGACTTTGGTGAATCCATTGTAGATTTCCAGTGTGAGGTGATTTACTTTGTGCAAGGTTTAAGTTGTTAAATGGGAAACGAATATCCAACTAGTCAGTGACAACTGTCTTGAGTTTGGCATTTGTGACAACAATGTCCTGGGATTTCCCACAAGCGCCTCACCTTCTAACCGCTATTGCCTGGCTTGTGAGCGGTATAGAGCAGAATCGATTACATGTACGTGTTCGTGCGAGTCTCAGCTTTCCAGAGACGGGTCATACTAGTTTCTAGCTCTAACCATTCAGTCTCTACAGATGTTTTTGATAGAAGGGTTAACTCCCAACACTCCACATTTAGGGTTAGTACCAATGCTCCACTTATTTTCAAATGTCCAAGCCATGTGCTCCTCGTTAGTATAGTGGTGAGTATCCCCGCCTGTCACGCGGGAGACCGGGGTTCAATTCCCCGACGGGGAGGAAGGACTGTTTTGTTAGGGTGTACAATGTCACTGAGCCCACAAAGCAGAAAATATGCTTGGAATTTAAGCTTTATGATACGATTTCCAGCCTTTGGGGTTATCACTGCTTTGCAAGGCATTGGTTGTTCAGTGGTAGAATTCTCGCCTGCCACGCGGGAGGCCCGGGTTCGATTCCCGGCCAATGCAGCAAGTTTTGAACATGTAATTTCGACAAGTATCCAAATCCCTGGGAAAGAAATCTCTGTTAGATTGCCAGGCTAACAGAAAACTCTGTTCTTGGTAGAATTCTCATCTGACTCTTGAAAAATCAGAGTTTGCTTTCATTTACACTTTGGACATTTACGCATTCTCAGTAGACTTTGGTGAATCCATTGTAGATTTCCAGTGTGAGGTGATTTACTTTGTGCAAGGTTTAAGTTGTTAAATGGGAAACGAATATCCAACTAGTCAGTGACAACTGTCTTGAGTTTGGCATTTGTGACAACAATGTCCTGGGATTTCCCACAAGCGCCTCACCTTCTAACCGCTATTGCCTGGCTTGTGAGCGGTATAGAGCAGAATCGATTACATGTACGTGTTCGTGCGAGTCTCAGCTTTCCAGAGACGGGTCATACTAGTTTCTAGCTCTAACCATTCAGTCTCTACAGATGTTTTTGATAGAAGGGTTAACGCCCAACACTCCACATTTAGGGTTAGTACCAATGCTCCACCTATTTTCAAATGTCCAAGGCATGTGCTCCTCGTTAGTATAGTGGTGAGTATCCCCGCCTGTCACGCGGGAGACCGGGGTTCAATTCCCCGACGGGGAGGAAGGACTGTTTTGTTAGGGTGTACAATGTCACTGAGCCCACAAAGCAGAAAATATGCTTGGAATTTAAGCTTTATGATACGATTTCCAGCCTTTGGGGTTATCACTGCTTTGCAAGGCATTGGTTGTTCAGTGGTAGAATTCTCGCCTGCCACGCGGGAGGCCCGGGTTCGATTCCCGGCCAATGCAGCAAGTTTTGAACATGTAATTTCGACAAGTATCCAAATCCCTGGGAAAGAAATCTCTGTTAGATTGCCAGGCTAACAGAAAACTCTGTTCTTGGTAGAATTCTCATCTGACTCTTGAAAAATCAGAGTTTGCTTTCATTTACACTTTGGACATTTACGCATTCTCAGTAGACTTTGGTGAATCCATTGTAGATTTCCAGTGTGAGGTGATTTACTTTGTGCAAGGTTTAAGTTGTTAAATGGGAAACGAATATCCAACTAGTCAGTGACAACTGTCTTGAGTTTGGCATTTGTGACAACAATGTCCTGGGATTTCCCACAAGCGCCTCACCTTCTAACCGCTATTGCCTGGCTTGTGAGCGGTATAGAGCAGAATCGATTACATGTACGTGTTCGTGCGAGTCTCAGCTTTCCAGAGACGGGTCATACTAGTTTCTAGCTCTAACCATTCAGTCTCTACAGATGTTTTTGATAGAAGGGTTAACGCCCAACACTCCACATTTAGGGTTAGTACCAATGCTCCACTTATTTTCAAATGGCCAAGCCATGTGCTCCTCGTTAGTATAGTGGTGAGTATCCCCGCCTGTCACGCGGGAGACCGGGGTTCAATTCCCCGACGGGGAGGAAGGACTGTTTTGTTAGGGTGTACAATGTCACTAAGCCCACAAAGCAGAAAATATGCTTGGAATTTCAATTTTATGATACGATTTCCAGCCTTTGGGGTTATCACTGTTTTGCAAGGCATTGGTTGTTCAGTGGTTGAATTCTCGCCTGCCACGCGGGAGGCCCGGGTTCGATTCCCGGCCAATGCAGCAAGTTTTGAACATGTAATTTCGACAAGTATCCAAATCCCTGGGAAAGAAATCTCTGTTAGATTGCCAGGCTAACAGAAAACTCTGTTCTTGGTAGAATTCTCATCTGACTCTTGAAAAATCAGAGTTTGCTTTCATTTACACTTTGGACATTTACGCATTCTCAGTAGACTTTGGTGAATCCATTGTAGATTTCCAGTGTGAGGTGATTTACTTTGTGCAAGGTTTAAGTTGTTAAATGGGAAACGAATATCCAACTAGTCAGTGACAACTGTCTTGAGTTTGGCATTTGTGACAACAATGTCCTGGGATTTCCCACAAGCGCCTCACCTTCTAACCGCTATTGCCTGGCTTGTGAGCGGTATAGAGCAGAATCGATTACATGTACGTGTTCGTGCGAGTCTCAGCTTTCCAGAGACGGGTCATACTAGTTTCTAGCTCTAACCATTCAGTCTCTACAGATGTTTTTGATAGAAGGGTTAACTCCCAACACTCCACATTTAGGGTTAGTACCAATGCTCCACTTATTTTCAAATGTCCAAGCCATGTGCTCCTCGTTAGTATAGTGGTGAGTATCCCCGCCTGTCACGCGGGAGACCGGGGTTCAATTCCCCGACGGGGAGGAAGGACTGTTTTGTTAGGGTGTACAATGTCACTGAGCCCACAAAGCAGAAAATATGCTTGGAATTTAAGCTTTATGATACGATTTCCAGCCTTTGGGGTTATCACTGCTTTGCAAGGCATTGGTTGTTCAGTGGTAGAATTCTCGCCTGCCACGCGGGAGGCCCGGGTTCGATTCCCGGCCAATGCAGCAAGTTTTGAACATGTAATTTCGACAAGTATCCAAATCCCTGGGAAAGAAATCTCTGTTAGATTGCCAGGCTAACAGAAAACTCTGTTCTTGGTAGAATTCTCATCTGACTCTTGAAAAATCAGAGTTTGCTTTCATTTACACTTTGGACATTTACGCATTCTCAGTAGACTTTGGTGAATCCATTGTAGATTTCCAGTGTGAGGTGATTTACTTTGTGCAAGGTTTAAGTTGTTAAATGGGAAACGAATATCCAACTAGTCAGTGACAACTGTCTTGAGTTTGGCATTTGTGACAACAATGTCCTGGGATTTCCCACAAGCGCCTCACCTTCTAACCGCTATTGCCTGGCTTGTGAGCGGTATAGAGCAGAATCGATTACATGTACGTGTTCGTGCGAGTCTCAGCTTTCCAGAGACGGGTCATACTAGTTTCTAGCTCTAACCATTCAGTCTCTACAGATGTTTTTGATAGAAGGGTTAACGCCCAACACTCCACATTTAGGGTTAGTACCAATGCTCCACCTATTTTCAAATGTCCAAGGCATGTGCTCCTCGTTAGTATAGTGGTGAGTATCCCCGCCTGTCACGCGGGAGACCGGGGTTCAATTCCCCGACGGGGAGGAAGGACTGTTTTGTTAGGGTGTACAATGTCACTGAGCCCACAAAGCAGAAAATATGCTTGGAATTTAAGCTTTATGATACGATTTCCAGCCTTTGGGGTTATCACTGCTTTGCAAGGCATTGGTTGTTCAGTGGTAGAATTCTCGCCTGCCACGCGGGAGGCCCGGGTTCGATTCCCGGCCAATGCAGCAAGTTTTGAACATGTAATTTCGACAAGTATCCAAATCCCTGGGAAAGAAATCTCTGTTAGATTGCCAGGCTAACAGAAAACTCTGTTCTTGGTAGAATTCTCATCTGACTCTTGAAAAATCAGAGTTTGCTTTCATTTACACTTTGGACATTTACGCATTCTCAGTAGACTTTGGTGAATCCATTGTAGATTTCCAGTGTGAGGTGATTTACTTTGTGCAAGGTTTAAGTTGTTAAATGGGAAACGAATATCCAACTAGTCAGTGACAACTGTCTTGAGTTTGGCATTTGTGACAACAATGTCCTGGGATTTCCCACAAGCGCCTCACCTTCTAACCGCTATTGCCTGGCTTGTGAGCGGTATAGAGCAGAATCGATTACATGTACGTGTTCGTGCGAGTCTCAGCTTTCCAGAGACGGGTCATACTAGTTTCTAGCTCTAACCATTCAGTCTCTACAGATGTTTTTGATAGAAGGGTTAACGCCCAACACTCCACATTTAGGGTTAGTACCAATGCTCCACCTATTTTCAAATGTCCAAGCCATGTGCTCCTCGTTAGTATAGTGGTGAGTATCCCCGCCTGTCACGCGGGAGACCGGGGTTCAATTCCCCGACGGGGAGGAAGGACTGTTTTGTTAGGGTGTACAATGTCACTGAGCCCACAAAGCAGAAAATATGCTTGGAATTTAAGCTTTATGATACGATTTCCAGCCTTTGGGGTTATCACTGCTTTGCAAGGCATTGGTTGTTCAGTGGTAGAATTCTCGCCTGCCACGCGGGAGGCCCGGGTTCGATTCCCGGCCAATGCAGCAAGTTTTGAACATGTAATTTCGACAAGTATCCAAATCCCTGGGAAAGAAATCTCTGTTAGATTGCCAGGCTAACAGAAAACTCTGTTCTTGGTAGAATTCTCATCTGACTCTTGAAAAATCAGAGTTTGCTTTCATTTACACTTTGGACATTTACGCATTCTCAGTAGACTTTGGTGAATCCATTGTAGATTTCCAGTGTGAGGTGATTTACTTTGTGCAAGGTTTAAGTTGTTAAATGGGAAACGAATATCCAACTAGTCAGTGACAACTGTCTTGAGTTTGGCATTTGTGACAACAATGTCCTGGGATTTCCCACAAGCGCCTCACCTTCTAACCGCTATTGCCTGGCTTGTGAGCGGTATAGAGCAGAATCGATTACATGTACGTGTTCGTGCGAGTCTCAGCTTTCCAGAGACGGGTCATACTAGTTTCTAGCTCTAACCATTCAGTCTCTACAGATGTTTTTGATAGAAGGGTTAACGCCCAACACTCCACATTTAGGGTTAGTACCAATGCTCCACCTATTTTCAAATGTCCAAGCCATGTGCTCCTCGTTAGTATAGTGGTGAGTATCCCCGCCTGTCACGCGGGAGACCGGGGTTCAATTCCCCGACGGGGAGGAAGGACTGTTTTGTTAGGGTGTACAATGTCACTGAGCCCACAAAGCAGAAAATATGCTTGGAATTTAAGCTTTATGATACGATTTCCAGCCTTTGGGGTTATCACTGCTTTGCAAGGCATTGGTTGTTCAGTGGTAGAATTCTTGCCTGCCACGCGGGAGGCCCGGGTTCGATTCCCGGCAAATGCAGCAAGTTTTGAACATGTAATTTCGACAAGTATCCAAATCCCTGGGAAAGAAATCTCTGTTAGATTGCCAGGCTAACAGAAAACTCTGTTCTTGGTAGAATTCTCATCTGACTCTTGAAAAATCAGAGTTTGCTTTCATTTACACTTTGGACATTTACGCATTCTCAGTAGACTTTGGTGAATCCATTGTAGATTTCCAGTGTGAGGTGATTTACTTTGTGCAAGGTTTAAGTTGTTAAATGGGAAACGAATATCCAACTAGTCAGTGACAACTGTCTTGAGTTTGGCATTTGTGACAACAATGTCCTGGGATTTCCCACAAGCGCCTCACCTTCTAACCGCTATTGCCTGGCTTGTGAGCGGTATAGAGCAGAATCGATTACATGTACGTGTTCGTGCGAGTCTCAGCTTTCCAGAGACGGGTCATACTAGTTTCTAGCTCTAACCATTCAGTCTCTACAGATGTTTTTGATAGAAGGGTTAACGCCCAACACTCCACATTTAGGGTTAGTACCAATGCTCCACCTATTTTCAAATGTCCAAGCCATGTGCTCCTCGTTAGTATAGTGGTGAGTATCCCCGCCTGTCACGCGGGAGACCGGGGTTCAATTCCCCGACGGGGAGGAAGGACTGTTTTGTTAGGGTGTACAATGTCACTGAGCCCACAAAGCAGAAAATATGCTTGGAATTTAAGCTTTATGATACGATTTCCAGCCTTTGGGGTTATCACTGCTTTGCAAGGCATTGGTTGTTCAGTGGTAGAATTCTCGCCTGCCACGCGGGAGGCCCGGGTTCGATTCCCGGCCAATGCAGCAAGTTTTGAACATGTAATTTCGACAAGTATCCAAATCCCTGGGAAAGAAATCTCTGTTAGATTGCCAGGCTAACAGAAAACTCTGTTCTTGGTAGAATTCTCATCTGACTCTTGAAAAATCAGAGTTTGCTTTCATTTACACTTTGGACATTTACGCATTCTCAGTAGACTTTGGTGAATCCATTGTAGATTTCCAGTGTGAGGTGATTTACTTTGTGCAAGGTTTAAGTTGTTAAATGGGAAACGAATATCCAACTAGTCAGTGACAACTGTCTTGAGTTTGGCATTTGTGACAACAATGTCCTGGGATTTCCCACAAGCGCCTCACCTTCTAACCGCTATTGCCTGGCTTGTGAGCGGTATAGAGCAGAATCGATTACATGTACGTGTTCGTGCGAGTCTCAGCTTTCCAGAGACGGGTCATACTAGTTTCTAGCTCTAACCATTCAGTCTCTACAGATGTTTTTGATAGAAGGGTTAACGCCCAACACTCCACATTTAGGGTTAGTACCAATGCTCCACTTATTTTCAAATGGGCAACCCATGTGCTCCTCGTTAGTATAGTGGTGAGTATCCCCGCCTGTCACGCGGGAGACCGGGGTTCAATTCCCCGACGGGGAGGAAGGACTGTTTTGTTAGGGTGTACAATGTCACTGAGCCCACAAAGCAGAAAATATGCTTGGAATTTCAGCTTTATGATACGATTTCCAGCCTTTGGGGTTATCACTGCTTTGCCAGGCATTGGTTGTTCAGTGGTAGAATTCTCGCCTGCCACGCGGGAGGCCCGGGTTCGATTCCCGGCCAATGCAGCAAGTTTTGAACATGTAATTTCGACAAGTATCCAAATCCCTGGGAAAGAAATCTCTGTTAGATTGCCAGGCTAACAGAAAACTCTGTTCTTGGTAGAATTCTCATCTGACTCTTGAAAAATCAGAGTTTGCTTTCATTTACACTTTGGACATTTACGCATTCTCAGTAGACTTTGGTGAATCCATTGTAGATTTCCAGTGTGAGGTGATTTACTTTGTGCAAGGTTTAAGTTGTTAAATGGGAAACGAATATCCAACTAGTCAGTGACAACTGTCTTGAGTTTGGCATTTGTGACAACAATGTCCTGGGATTTCCCACAAGCGCCTCACCTTCTAACCGCTATTGCCTGGCTTGTGAGCGGTATAGAGCAGAATCGATTACATGTACGTGTTCGTGCGAGTCTCAGCTTTCCAGAGACGGGTCATACTAGTTTCTAGCTCTAACCATTCAGTCTCTACAGATGTTTTTGATAGAAGGGTTAACGCCCAACACTCCACATTTAGGGTTAGCACCAATGCTCCACCTATTTTCAAATGTCCAAGCCATGTGCTCCTCGTTAGTATAGTGGTGAGTATCCCCGCCTGTCACGCGGGAGACCGGGGTTCAATTCCCCGACGGGGAGGAAGGACTGTTTTGTTAGGGTGTACAATGTCACTGAGCCCACAAAGCAGAAAATATGCTTGGAATTTAAGCTTTATGATACGATTTCCAGCCTTTGGGGTTATCACTGCTTTGCAAGGCATTGGTTGTTCAGTGGTAGAATTCTCGCCTGCCACGCGGGAGGCCCGGGTTCGATTCCCGGCCAATGCAGCAAGTTTTGAACATGTAATTTCGACAAGTATCCAAATCCCTGGGAAAGAAATCTCTGTTAGAATGCCAGGCTAACAGAAAACTCTGTTCTTGGTAGAATTCGCATCTGACTCTTGAAAAATCAGAGTTTGCTTTCATTTACACTTTGGACATTTACGCATTCTCAGTAGACTTTGGTGAATCCATTGTAGATTTCCAGTGTGAGGTGATTTACTTTGTGCAAGGTTTAAGTTGTTAAATGGGAAACGAATATCCAACTAGTCAGTGACAACTGTCTTGAGTTTGGCATTTGTGACAACAATGTCCTGGGATTTCCCACAAGCGCCTCACCTTCTAACCGCTATTGCCTGGCTTGTGAGCGGTATAGAGCAGAATCGATTACATGTACGTGTTCGTGCGAGTCTCAGCTTTCCAGAGACGTGTCATACTAGTTTCTAGCTCTAACCATTCAGTCTCTACAGATGTTTTTGATAGAAGGGTTAACGCCCAACACTCCACATTTAGGGTTAGTACCAATGCTCCACCTATTTTCAAATGTCCAAGCCATGTGCTCCTCGTTAGTATAGTGGTGAGTATCCCCGCCTGTCACGCGGGAGACCGGGGTTCAATTCCCCGACGGGGAGGAAGGACTGTTTTGTTAGGGTGTACAATGTCACTGAGCCCACAAAGCAGAAAATATGCTTGGAATTTCAGCTTTATGATACGATTTCCAGCCTTTGGGGTTATCACTGCTTTACCAGGCATTGGTTGTTCAGTGGTAGATTTCTCGCCTGCCACGCGGGAGGCCCGGGTTCGATTCCCGGCCAATGCAGCAAGTTTTGAACATGTAATTTCGACAAGTATCCAAATCCCTGGGAAAGAAATCTCTGTTAGATTGCCAGGCTAACAGAAAACTCTGTTCTTGGTAGAATTCTCATCTGACTCTTGAAAAATCAGAGTTTGCTTTCATTTACACTTTGGACATTTACGCATTCTCAGTAGACTTTGGTGAATCCATTGTAGATTTCCAGTGTGAGGTGATTTACTTTGTGCAAGGTTTAAGTTGTTAAATGGGAAACGAATATCCAACTAGTCAGTGACAACTGTCTTGAGTTTGGCATTTGTGACAACAATGTCCTGGGATTTCCCACAAGCGCCTCACCTTCTAACCGCTATTGCCTGGCTTGTGAGCGGTATAGAGCAGAATCGATTACATGTACGTGTTCGTGCGAGTCTCAGCTTTCCAGAGACGGGTCATACTAGTTTCTAGCTCTAACCATTCAGTCTCTACAGATGTTTTTGATAGAAGGGTTAACGCCCAACACTCCACATTTAGGGTTAGTACCAATGCTCCACCTATTTTCAAATGTCCAAGCCATGTGCTCCTCGTTAGTATAGTGGTGAGTATCCCCGCCTGTCACGCGGGAGACCGGGGTTCAATTCCCCGACGGGGAGGAAGGACTGTTTTGTTAGGGTGTACAATGTCACTGAGCCCACAAAGCAGAAAATATGCTTGGAATTTAAGCTTTATGATACGATTTCCAGCCTTTGGGGTTATCACTGCTTTGCAAGGCATTGGTTGTTCAGTGGTAGAATTCTCGCCTGCCACGCGGGAGGCCCGGGTTCGATTCCCGGCCAATGCAGCAAGTTTTGAACATGTAATTTCGACAAGTATCCAAATCCCTGGGAAAGAAATCTCTGTTAGATTGCCAGGCTAACAGAAAACTCTGTTCTTGGTAGAATTCTCATCTGACTCTTGAAAAATCAGAGTTTGCTTTCATTTACACTTTGGACATTTACGCATTCTCAGTAGACTTTGGTGAATCCATTGTAGATTTCCAGTGTGAGGTGATTTACTTTGTGCAAGGTTTAAGTTGTTAAATGGGAAACGAATATCCAACTAGTCAGTGACAACTGTCTTGAGTTTGGCATTTGTGACAACAATGTCCTGGGATTTCCCACAAGCGCCTCACCTTCTAACCGCTATTGCCTGGCTTGTGAGCGGTATAGAGCAGAATCGATTACATGGACGTGTTCGTGCGAGTCTCAGCTTTCCAGAGACGGGTCATACTAGTTTCTAGCTCTAACCATTCAGTCTCTACAGATGTTTTTGATAGAAGGGTTAACGCCCAACACTCCACATTTAGGGTTAGTACCAATGCTCCACCTATTTTCAAATGTCCAAGCCATGTGCTCCTCGTTAGTATAGTGGTGAGTATCCCCGCCTGTCACGCGGGAGACCGGGGTTCAATTCCCCGACGGGGAGGAAGGACTGTTTTGTTAGGGTGTACAATGTCACTGAGCCCACAAAGCAGAAAATATGCTTGGAATTTAAGCTTTATGATACGATTTCCAGCCTTTGGGGTTATCACTGCTTTGCAAGGCATTGGTTGTTCAGTGGTAGAATTCTCGCCTGCCACGCGGGAGGCCCGGGTTCGATTCCCGGCCAATGCAGCAAGTTTTGAACATGTAATTTCGACAAGTATCCAAATCCCTGGGAAAGAAATCTCTGTTAGATTGCCAGGCTAACAGAAAACTCTGTTCTTGGTAGAATTCTCATCTGACTCTTGAAAAATCAGAGTTTGCTTTCATTTACACTTTGGACATTTACGCATTCTCAGTAGACTTTGGTGAATCCATTGTAGATTTCCAGTGTGAGGTGATTTACTTTGTGCAAGGTTTAAGTTGTTAAATGGGAAACGAATATCCAACTAGTCAGTGACAACTGTCTTGAGTTTGGCATTTGTGACAACAATGTCCTGGGATTTCCCACAAGCGCCTCACCTTCTAACCGCTATTGCCTGGCTTGTGAGCGGTATAGAGCAGAATCGATTACATGTACGTGTTCGTGCGAGTCTCAGCTTTCCAGAGACGGGTCATACTAGTTTCTAGCTCTAACCATTCAGTCTCTACAGATGTTTTTGATAGAAGGGTTAACGCCCAACACTCCACATTT